>NW_008588921.1:27189-98796 GCF_000691845.1 Merops nubicus
ACCACCCCGGGGGTGGGCCCCCCCCCCCCCCCGCGGGCCAGCCTGTTCCAGTGTCTAACCACTCTGTCAGTAAAGAAATTGTTCCTAATAGCCAATTGAAACCTCCCCTAGTGCATCTTGAGCCCATTTCCTCTCATCCTATTGCTAGTAACCTGGGAGAAGAGACCAACACCCATCTCATTCCAGCCTCCTTTCAGGGAGTTGTAGAGTGCAATAAGGTCCCCACTTAGCCTTCTCTTAAGGCCAAACATCCCCAGTTCCCTCAGCTGCTGCTCATAAGCCACGTTCCCCAGACTCTTCATCAGCTTTGTTGCCCTTCTCTGGACCTGCTCCAGCACCTCTGTGTCCTACTTATCCTCTGGTGCCCAATACTGACCCCAGTACTCAAGCTGCGGCCCCCCCAGTGCCAAGTGCAGGGGCACAATCCCTTCCCTGTTCCTGTTGGATGCACTATTCTATTTTTGATACAGGCCAATCACACAGCACTCAATACTCCAAGGTGAAAAGATATTGTGTGTGTTTTAATTCTTGTCCTGAACCCAAGCTGAGGGACTGAAAAACTTGGGTGGATAGTCAATAAACTTAAAGCTGAGGAAGAGGGCTGAAAAGCAGTGGGGTTTCAGAAATGGTTAACATACTACCTATTCCTCTTTTTTTTAAAAAAAAAAAAATAATATATTTTTTTCCCCCCTCAGAGTAGAAGTAAGTCTGGATCCAAATAGCATTGGGACAGCTTGAGTCTGAACCTGAATGGGCAAGTGGTGCCTTGGGTCCATGATCTAACAGCCCTCTTTGATGGACAGAGTGCCTGGAGCCTCTGCCTGAGATTAAATGGCTTGTCTTTTAAATGCTTACAGATGTCCTGGTAGCAGAGGTAGCCTTGCTGCCTGAAGAAACAGAGAAAGGTAATCACTCTGGACTAGCTCATACTGAAAAATATTAATATGATGAAAATATTAATCTGACAAATGTTGCAGCTCAGCAGGAGAACAACAGAGATCCTTGAATTATCTCCTAATGAGTATGGAGACAGCTGAGCTTATTAGCTTATACACATCACTTTAAAAACATAGCCTCTGGGATGTGTGCCTGGCTACTTTCATGGGGCTAGAATGCAAGAGCTGCATGTATTGTCACCCAGCATAAGCTCAGGGATTTCTGCACTCTCTCTCCTTATGTGCAATAAAATCCTTAAAGAAATCAGTTACTTTCAGTGACTCGATCCCACTGTCTAGCTGAGTCATCAAAACAGTTTGAAACAACAAAAATAATGGGATGAGTGTAGTTGTGCATATACAAGGGGATTGGAGCAGAAGTTAGGAAGATAAATGCTGTTTTGCTCCCTTGTCCCCAGAGGAGAGCCATTCTTCTTGGCTTGTGGCAGAGTATACAGGGCAATGAAAAATAAATGAACGTAGGCTGGGTTTTATGCTAGTGTCACTTTTAAAAAAAAGTAAAAAAAAAATTACTTGTTCCTGTTGTGGACCAAGGCTACTAATCTTGACCAACAATCCCAAATTTTCAAAGGGAAAAATGCCTTTGACTAGGAAGTGTTAAGGAGGACCTGGTGAATCAAGGAGGGTAGCTTGTCCCCAGTGTAAGAACCAAGGACTGCTGAGATTCTCCAGGAGGCAGGCTTCTTACTGAAGCAGAACATAAAGACATATCTCAGGGTTTAAAATGTTAATCTCACCTATTGAAATTTAGTGAGAGTTTCAGGAACCTATTTTCAAAGCAGCTGGTGTTTGAGCATTATTTGCTCAGGTGCAAAACTGCTGGGGGCAGTTTCTGGAGACAGCAGACTGTCGTGGCAGAGGTGAAAACATCCCACCCAAAAGGTGCTTCTACAGCTGTGTGGTGCAGGTAACTACAGTGTCAGCTCTAGCTACTTGCAGTAGACTTTGGGGATCAGGGTCACACCCCTCCCTGAGGTCAATATGATTAGGATTTATATAGAAGCTGTACTCTATATGCACCAGGTGATGCTTTCTAAGGTCCCCTTTCAATGTTATAGCTTATTGCTCCTGTAAGAAGCATCCTAAGCTGGTGACAGAGCATGTTTGTGAACACAGTGTGTTTGAAATGTTTATTTATTTTATGTTCAAAAATGAGCAGCCATACTTCACCAAATGACTCAAAAAACATTGAGGAAACAACCAAGGAGATGAAGCATTCTTGTTCTGTCCACTCAGTCTGTATAGCAGCTCAGTGGTGGCTGAAATGTTACTTGAAATACGGATTTAAATTTTGTGTGGGAACTACTAATGCTGTTCTCATTCCTAGCACTTTGAAAAGTTGTTCAAGACAGCAGGTTCAAACCTCTGGTGCTGCACCAAAATGTGAAGTCTTCTGCCTTTACTGCTAACATGAGGCTTCAGAAGGGACAATACAGACTATATACAGAAAATATAGTGCTGTAAATTCTATGGAGATTGTGTGGGTTTTGCTCTGTTTCAGAGTAAATGATTCCATATTATTCAGCTAATCTAAGTACAATGAAGGAAGGAGTTTAGCTATTCCTTTTTCATTTCATTTCTTATCCTTGACTTTCTTCCTTTATGTTAGATGAATAGCAAGGAAAGATATCACTGGTGACACAATCAGTTTCATTATGAACCTTCCCATAAACAGTCACGAATCCCATCACATCTCCCTTTATATTCATCATTCACAGAGTCCCGTGCTTATAAAGCTTTGCAAAGAAAACTTGTGCAGATAAAATGAGAAATGAAATCTCTTAAAGCTTTTTCCTAAGATATCTCTTGTTTGCAGTGATGTGTTGGCTCTTGTACAGTAAGGACACATCCATCCAAACGTATGTTCTGTTTCTTTGTTGGAACTGTAGGAAGATGACAAGGATGGATTTGAAGGCCTCTGACCTTGTACATGCCATTTTTGAGCTGATGTGAGTGCTTAAATTCAGGGATGGATCCTGATGAGCTGTGGCTAAGAAGGCTGCCTACAGCCACCACCTAACTCCCTGGCAAAGTCAGCCTTTGCCTCCCTTAATGAAGTTTTGTTCTGTAGTTTGTGCTCCTTTCTATTTGCATAAGGAAAGCTGTGGCCACTTTTGAGGCTAAGCAAAAGTAATTAAATTTTATCTTGGGGAAAAAACTGGCAGTCACTAATTCCCTTTGGGTTTGGGGTTTTGGTTTGTGGTTGTTTTGTTGGTTCTTTTTTTTTCAGCACAATATAAATCCAAGAAGTTTCCAATCTATTTTCAGTGCATGAATTCCTAGTTATATTAAAGAAACTCAGAAAATTAGGAGTCCCGTGATTTCTGTTGCCAACCAAGTGATTTCTCCATTGTAGCTATATTATGTCTACAAGCAAAACAGAATGAGTCTGACTCCCTAATCTTAAATAACCCAAACCCTCCAAACCAAGACTGGCTATTTTATTTGCAGGTGCTTATTCAGAGACCTGAGAAATGTTCTAGGTCTTTTTTTTCAAGTATGTGGTAATGCCACCTTCTGATGACGTGTATGGTGGCAGTCCAAGTTTTAAATCCTATATTCTTGTGTCTTCCTTATACATCTTAGAAGCACGAAAACCTCTGATGAGGCTTTTCTTATCCAAGCTACTTCTCTTCCCAGCACATTGTACAAACATTGCAGTGTCTACCTACAGCAGACAGTGCTGGAGTAGCAGATTTTAATGCTGGACCTCAGGAAGCTGTGGGTTCTGTAAAAGTCACACTGTCCAACCTGAGACCTGCACTGCAAACTCCCTTTACCAAGGAGTTCAGGAGTTATCCTACTCAAGGGTGAGGAAGGGCTGCTAGGGTTCCCTTCAGCCAGGCCAGAGCCCTATGGTTTGAACACCAAATGCAGCTGGGTAGCTAACTGGGACTATGCTGCCACCTCTCTTCATGTGCTGGTGGTGTGGGGAGGCAAATGGAAGCACTCATAGCTACATTTTTCTGTTTTTCTTTCTCTTGTAGGTACTGACCACACAACACATGTAAAGTACATAGTTGAAGCAACAAGACATACTACGGAGATGGCTTGAGTTGTATGAGCATAAAATAGAGGTTAGAAGAGTTGTTCTTTGCAGTCTGAGTTCTGGTGGTGATAAAATCAATCTAGGTGGTCTTCTCTGGTCCCTGTTGTTTGAAAGGTCAAGAGTAAGCAGCCCCTTCCTAGGAACCTTTTGGCTCCCCACAAGCTGCTCCCTGCAGAGCCAAGTTTGTGTTCTGCTTTTCCATTAGCAGGGAAACAGTTTCTCTCCCTGCTAATAGTCATGTTGCTTTTCTAAGTCACAAGACTGAAAATTTGCCTCTTTATCACTGCCAAAAACACTGGGAAAGCTGGTGGATTTTTCTCTCTAGGTTGCTGTCAAAAGGCACATGTTCCTGGGTTCCAAAGTTGAATTTTGAGCTCAAACCTCAATCCTGTTTGAAATTTCTTATTAGTGTCATTCCTGCAACAGGCCTCTTTCACATAGAACTGGCAGGAGCAAACAAGAAGCTGTCCAGGTAGAAAATCTCATTTTAATAACATGTTCTGTCTTTCAGGTATACCCTTTACCTGTGCCTAGCAGTACCCACTCTGATTTAGCCAAGGTTCTCAGTTTTGAATAGTATATTTATTTCTGTTTTATTCCATCTTCCTATGCTTTTCAGGCTTTCTAACTGAAGATGCCTGTGAACGAAGCAGCTGGCATAAAATTCTACATGTTGAACAGATGCCATTTCTCCCTTCTCAGAGCCAAGTGTCACCTGTGGTGTGCCTGGTTGCTCTGAAGTCCAGGCTTTACACCCTTTGGCAGAGCACTTACAATGGAACTCCTGTTTTCATGAGCTAAGGAGATTGTGCTATACAGTACCATATGTACCAGGTGGTAGAGAATAAACACTTTCCTAGGAGTCAGAGAGATAACAAAATACTGCTCCAAATGCAGGGAAGTATGCCTGGAAGAGTCAGTTGGGATTAATATTCTATTTTAATTTCAGAAGACTCATAATTTTTTTTCTGGTTTTGGTGTGTGGCAGTGCATTGCTTATCTGCTACAGAAAGCTAAAAGTGGTTTATGGTTTCTTTTGATCTATCTAAAAATAATTCTGTAGCTGAATCTATTCTAATTTCCAACTGTACCTTACTAGTGGGCTTGCTAACCTTAGGCATGCAAGAATTATGTGAAATGGTATGACTTAAGTTATTTAGCTGTTGATGAATGTGTTTTGGCTGAACTTACTGGTTTTCTAAATCTTGAGATTAGGGTATGTCTCTATAATGGTATACCTGCAGTCTGTTTCTAATCAAGAAAACATTATAGGTATAACTAAAGAAATTATAAATTGTTCATACATATGGCCACATAATAGGGGATATAAGAAAAGTGTAATGATAATGATTGTCACCTTGATAGTGCTGGGATGAATGATTCAGTAGCTACAATGAGCCTCAGAGCAGGTAGACTCCAAGGCAAGGCTTTGACCCTGTGCATTTTTAAATTGCATATTTAAATGAAGTCAGTGCAATAGTTCTCTCCTGCATGTCTGGTCCATAGCAGGGGTAGCTGTTGCAAAAATGCTTCCTATTAAATCAAAAGTTGTATTCATACTTTGCCAAAACCTCAGCCAAGCTTTTCTGGTCTTATCTTTACTTGAAAATAATCACAATGTAAAGTAGTTTGAACTCGAGACTACAGTATAGTATACAAGCCCCATTAAAAGGTAACCTGAAATTATACTCATTCTATTAGTGGTGTATTTCTCTCTCTTTTCTGCTCATGCCATTCAACTTCAATTTACCACCTTTGTTTTAGGCTTGTTACTTTAGTGTCTATTGATCTAGGAAAAGAAATCCTGAAAACTGAAATTTGTGTGTATGTTCTGCACTGGACCAAAATTAAAATATTTCATTGGTGGGTTTTTTTTTTTTTTTGTGAAGACAAAACATCTAAAAAGAAACAGAACCACCAAACTCAGTAGATTGAAATTGAAACACATTGTTCATCTTACTTGGGCAATATTTTTTAATATGAATGAAGAGCTGGTGCAAGGTTGTGGGGTATAGAATTTTCTCTGGTTTTGCATTGGTGTTGGTTGGTTATTTGGTTGGTTTGTTCAGTGACCACAAAATTCATTTTTTCCCAGTCTCTGCAGTATCCCTTTTGACCTATTTGGATTTCAAGAGGCCCCTTAGTATTTTTAAAAAATTAAATTATGAGATCTGGGCATGAAAAATCTACTGTGACTGTCATTTTTTTGCTACTGTCTGTGCACTGTATTTCTTCAAAAATTGCTTTCTCCTGACTGTTTCAGGTAATGAATCGGGATATTAAATTAGGTGCTACTTGAAGGATTAAGATACTACTGAAACTTGGAATAAATTTAGTTGGTCATCATGGTAAGAGTACTTTGCAAATTTAGGGCTGATCATGTGTTCTTGTTATCTTTGTGGATAATTCCCAAATTTTTCTATTCAGGCAGAGGAGGCAGGAGCCTCTGCTCTACAGGTGTACTTCTGTATGTTTGAATGAGTGCTTCCAGGAGCCCAGGGACACTTGCTTGTCAGCCTTCTGCATTGACACAGAAGTGTTGAGGCGTTGGGAAATGTTGGTGCTCTTTATCAGTTCAGCACAGGTGGATGGTCTAGGTTCACAACTGAGACTGGAACACTAAGTGATGTGGGTTTTTTCCTTAATCTCCAAGGAGTACGTTGTTCTTTCAGGATCTGAAAGCAAGATAATGGCATAGACCCTGAGCTTTGACCAGGCTCACATCCTCTGCAGGTAGCTAGAGCTGTTGTTGCAGCTAAACTGTTTCCTTTACATTCATCAGGTGTTCTTTGTTTTCTTTCCTTACTTAACCCTTCTTCTCAGAGCACTGTTCACCCCAGCTTTTATATTGCTACTGCATGCTTTATTCCTCAATTGTTTGTTTTCTTCCCTTCATTTCTGTTTGTCTCTGCCTCCTAAGGAAATGACAGACCTGACACAGTTGAGTAGTCGAGTGCTTCTGAAATAAAGCAGGCTGATACGTGTGGCATGGTTCAGTGGATGGACTACTTCACTCTGTGTCAGAAAAAAGTCCATTCTCTGCCACTCATCTTTTCTAACAGTGTTGAATAAGCTATTTCATCTTAATTTAGGCAGCAGTGAGACAGGAACAATGCTATGTGCCTTCTTTTGTGCACGTTGAAATTCAGGATTGTAACATACTTTTTGGTATGGGTGTATGTTTTACTAATTATGGGAGGAAAAATACGTAGCCTGTTCATGTGTGGCCAGCATAAAACAGAAAGAACAGCTAATAAGAGAGTCTTTTTTTGGATCCACTTGTCTATGGAATATGTTCTTGTCTTTGATCTGTAATAGTTCAAGTCAGTTATCCTTTTCAGATCATTTCCCAAAGAATATCTTAAAATACATGATAGCTGAGCATAGAGGTCATGGAGAGTGCAGACCCTGTGCATGTCTGCAGGAGTGCTGTTAGTCACGTCCCATTTCCTGCTATCAGAAGGGCAATCCCATGAGGCAAGTGTGCTCTAAAGGACAGCAGTGCAGAACAGCACCAGCGCTGGTGCCACTTCTATGTCCACCAGTACTGCTGGAGCTTCAGGCCTCTCACCAATGTCCTCTTCAGGCTTCTCAACAATGTCAACTTCAGGCTTCCCACCAGCTTCAGGCAATGCCAAATCTCAGAGGCACTGGGCAGAGTGATGCAGATAATCCATTTGACTCTACATGGAGCCAATGCAGGTCTGACCATTCTTGTTTATCATGGCCTGGTCCAGCATCTGTTGTGGTCAATCTCAGCAGCCACTTGTGCTGTTGTACTGCCTCATCTGGTCGTCCTGCTAGGAGAAATACAGTGAAGCTCTAAAGTAATCTGCAGGCTGCCAATATGAGTCCGGCAGGGCTTGATGATTGTGGCAATTTTGGGATTGCAGTAACTGCACTGGCACTGTGCTCACCTGATTTAATAAATCCAGCAGGATTGGAGCACCTGAGCCTGTTTTGGTTTGCAACAAGGGCTTTAGGCAGTGAGGCTGTCATCTGCAGCTGCTTTAAGCTGTCACCACAGTAACTGTGGCATTGAGAGTGCCAACATAACCTAAGTTTGAGGTTTATTTTGTTTATTTTTCTTTGACTGGGTGCTTAGCTTGAGAAAAAGAAGACAAAAAACAGATAAGCTTTGGACCAGAAGCTGTTTCCTCTCCCTCTTCCTTAACAAAAAAAAAATCCCCAAACCCTCCTTTTCAAGAAATCAGAGATAAATCTGGGCAAGAAACTATTATGTTGGTAAAGCAGAATGCTTGAAAGAATAGAGTATTCATTATCTTTGGAACAGATGGAGATCAGCAATAAAGTTGTAATGGACTACAAAACCTGTGAGTTTTTTTGAGTTCATGACTACTCTGTCTTGCAGAACTCCTAATTGCCACAAAGAGTAACGAGTGGGCCTCAAATGCTTTTAGATTTGTAGAAATGTTTGCACTGAATATAACAGACACTGAGTCAGAAATAACTTGGATATGCTGACTTTTAACATTATATGACAGTACTTCTCATGAAACACTTCAAAAGCAGGTATAGAAAGTTGAAGTCTGAAGAGTCAAATAAAGAGAAACAAAGTCTCTGTAGTTATTAATTTGTGAGATAGCACTTGAAAAATACTTCCTTGTAGACTCCACCATGAAAAGAAGGTGAAAAAACTGGACTCAAAGTTGCAGTGCTGGAGTGTAATGATTCATATGTATTGTTATGAAGGTGCTGGAATAAAATAAAGGAACTGAATGTTCTCATTGGAATTCCCTTGATAGATGAACAAGCAAATGGTTGTCTGGGTGAAGGATGGTCTCGGAAAATGTGATAAAGCATCAGATCTTTTTCAACTGAGCCCCTCTTTTTATCTTGCAGATAGTTAGGAGAAAAAAAAAAAAGGGAGGTCATACATTAGAAATGTGTTTTTTCTCTCTTTGGTCTGAGGGAGATATTGGCAGATATAAAATCTAGAAAGGTTTTTCAGTTCTTTTTGTTCTGTCTCTTAGTGGCTATTAGGAGGCATTCATCTTATGAAAGTTTTTTTTTTTCCTTGTGAATACTAGCTGGCTTGGGCCTTCTGTGCTCTGGCACAATTCACTTTACAGATTTGCATAAGCAAGGGATTTAAAACTTTTATTAACAAGTCCTGCTCTTCTCTGTGCAAAGGCAGTGGCTGCTGTTTTCTCTTGGTGGTAGCTGTGCTCGGAGCAGCAAGAGGGCTCAGAGGTATGTACAGCTAAGGGTACGCAGTGGTGCAGTGAGGTGTCTCTGGCTACCTGCGCGCCATCGGGTGATGACTGAACATCCCTCTTGGAAAACTGGACCATTAGATATTTGCTTACTCTGCTGGTGTCTTTTGGATTCTTCCAGGGCTCCTGAGTGCCATTTCTGTGGCCATGTTCAGAAAACTGCAAGCATGTCCTGGTCCTCCTCCTGCTACCTGCGTTGCAGACTGTTAATCAAGGAATTGTCAAAAACATTCTGGTACGTCTATACCAGTGTCTATCTAAAAAAACAATGGGGAGTTTTCTACAGAGAGGATGATAACTAATTGACCTTAGCATAACTGTACCTACTTGACACCTCCATGTGTATTTTTTTAACTTTATGATTTTTATGGAGATTAAAATACACTAAACTGTGGAAAATAAATTCCATGAACTCAATAACATCATTTATATATATTATTGATTGTGCTCCAACCTAACAATTGGCATTTTTCTATGTAAATCTTTAATTATGCAAACTTCCAATTGTTCAGGTACTTTAAAAAAATTAAGTACCTGCAAAAGGTTAAAGAAATGTTTGGTTTCAATGTATTTATGCAGAGCAGCTTGTTGACAGACTTTGCTTTAGCAAATCACTTTATAGTACATCACCACTACTAAAACTTACAAAGCTAACATGTGATTAATTCTGTGCTTCTTGGGTTGTAAAGAACAATACTGCTCTTTTTTAAAAAGCAAAAGCAATGAATAATCTCCTTTAGAAAATCTGTAAAACAATTTTCAAATTTCTTAGAGAAGCAGATAATTTTAAGTTGTTCTGACTGCAAGTCCATAGGATACTGTGTAAAGGGACACAAAAAGCAGGGTCCTTGAAGAACTGCTTCTAGTATGCAGAGAGAGTAGACAAGAGCTGCAAATGATGATTGATATGAGGAGGATTTCCATGAAGTTCCTAAAATAAAAATAAATGCCTCTTCTTGAAAAAAATCCTTTGGATGTAACACACAGATATCTGGTAAGTTCCATTACAAGGGACTTGGAAAACGAATTGGATATGAAGGAGATGGACCTGGAAATGTTAGAGTGATTCTTCTAATCAGGAATTCTTAGTGTTTTACGTTGGCATTACACTAAAAAATAATTTCAACAGCTGTAGAATGAGGTTATCATCACAGTTATTCTGAGTAAATGCTAATTTCTGCTTCTTTAAGAAGTTAATTCTGCAGCTGCTGAAAGTCCTTGGCCTCCATCAGTATTTGTTTTTCATCGGTTTTGTCATTGCTTCTAAGGATCACAGCTTTCCTGGAAGAGCTTACAGCTTAGGCTGCCTCTATATTAAATCCCACTTTAGCCCCTCTAAGAGTTTAGAGGATTGAGCTAGAAACTTAGTATCCATATATTCAGCATATAACAAACAAAAGTATTCACATTGACTGCTTTGTATATGTGTGGTAGTAGGTGTTGGGATTTTTATTTGTAAGTGTGCTGCAATAATTAGGCCAAGAAAACACAAATTGATTGTGGCTATTTAATTTCCTAACAGAAGAGAAAGTAGTTCTAAATTTTTGGTATATTTAATGCTGAAAAGATTAAAAATAATATCCTGGGCCTGATCTTTTGAAGTAGGCACTTTCTGTGGGCAACAGGACAGTTTTTTGGTGGCACTAGTGGCTGGAAGAAACACGTCTGCCTCTCCCGTTTGGAGTTTCAGATAGCTTCTCAGTCCAGCAGCTGCTTTTCCTCCACCCATCTGACAGCTGGGGTGTGTAGTGATGCACCTGGTATTTAAAAGCTTCCTGTGTAGGGGGTATTTGTGCAAGGCAGGTAGCAGCATCGGGAATTTTCCCCTAGGAGAACAAAGAGCTGCTGAGCAGGATGTAGCAAGAATAGAGCTTTGTGGAGCTCACCTGAGACCCTGTGCAGCATGTTTAAGCCACAAGATGGATGTGATGAGCAGTGACCCAAAGCCATATTTTTTCCCCTCTTGTCTTAGGCAAAAAAAATAAAATAAAACCAAACACCTTGACATGCTTGTTAAGTCAATTTTATTTGCGGCAAGGATTCAGCCTGAAGCATGTGGGCTAAAGCATGAGCTAAAGCATTTGAAAAAGCACAGATCAATAAACTCTGAACAGTCTTTTGAAATCTAAACTTGCTATGTGGATTAGATACAAGAGAAGCAGCATAAAATGAAGCCATTTGAAGAGAAAAGGATGCTCTGTTTTCCACAAGCTTCATCATGGTATCTTCCAGAATATATTAATATTAGGCAGCGCTAATGCTGCTGGGATCCCAAGATGCAGCTGTCAAGTAACATCTGTCAAAAAAGGACTTGCTTCATTACATTCAAACCTCTCCATTGCTCATTAGGTCCCACCAGATGGGGATTCAGTATTTTGAAGTCAGTCATCCCGTATGAAGTAGTTTGTTCATGACACTGATGAACAATTATCTACCCATATAGTTGGGATTTTTATGCTGTTTATTTCATCTGAGTGTCAGTACAGGGCATAACTTTAGCATTTGATGGCAAAAATAATTGAAGGACTAAAGGTCGGTTTGGCTAACTACATGAATGAGATTTGACGTTTTCAATAATAACCTGTTGTTAATTTCCCTGTAACAGAATATATAATTATAACCTCTCATCAGGTTTTGCTACATGTTTTTAATTTACATTTTAAACTACTGAAAAATGCTAATTATAAATGGAAAAATATTGTTCCAACAAATCCAGTGGAAGATAAACTGCTGTGTGTAACTGTTGTATTTCCGTTGGCTAATACATGTTTAATGGTTTGTTAGAAAACTAATTGTCAATTTAATCAGCAGCATGACAATAACTCTTAAATATTTGCATTGTCACCTGCAAAGGCAGCTGTAAACATGATTCGTTCTAAATCCTGCGTAGAGTCTGTCTAAATATACAGCAGTCCCCTTGAAACAAATCCCAAATTTCTATTGAAATATTTCTTTTCTATTTTCTGTTGTTCACAACCCTTGTTATAAAGAGAATAAACTAAAACATGGCCCACTTGCTCATGTGACTCATTCATCTGTGATGTGTTGTATTGATGACTCTATGTAGCATCAGAATTTAAAAGTGATTAAAATCTTTGAATGATAATTTAAATTATCTTCTCCACACCTTTCAGTTAAATCAAACCAGATGAGTCCATGTCTATGCAAATCCGTGTACATACACACAGATATTTACATGTACACACTAGAAACTCACAGTGGAAATAAAAAACAAAACCAAATTTAAAATAATTTCCTCTAAAATGAATAATAGTATTTCTTGACCAGATGTTGTCTTGCTATCTCTGCTGAATTCTCAGTCAACTGTGTTTTGATTTACTTCAACAGGAAAATGCCTCTAAGAAGACTTCAGAAGATAACCCTGAGGTATCTGAGCCACCATGGGCAATGGGAGGCAAGTAAAATTTTTCATTGAAAATGTTAAGTATGACATAGTTGTAAACATAGTTTTGGGAAATATGCTGGTGCACTTAATTAACTGGGACAGAGCATTGCAATTTTTAAGTTACTTTCTTGGTGATAATTAAGGAAGTGGAGGGAGGAGGCTGTGTCAAATCATTCTTATCCCTTCATAGGGTGACTGACCGATGGTTTCTTTCAATAGCAGAGGGATTTGCACACTCATGCACCTTCTCAGGAACTTTTCAATAACTTCATAGGGAAAGGTAAAGTAAAGCTTTTCTTCTCTTAAAATTTATGAAAACAAAGCAGTCAGTTTCCTCCCTAGTTTTCCAAGTTGCTTGGAGAACCTACAGTAAAGATAATTGCACTTTTACTCTGAGCACGTGCTCAATAAACATTTTTATTTATTGTCTTGTTTGTTTGTTTTCCCCCCCTATATCCTCATTTAACCAACCCTCTTTTTTCTACTATTGAAGAGTAGATTTTGTGGTCCGAGGAGGAATACCAAAATTTCTATTTAAGATTCTGGAATTAAATAGATCCTGATAAATCTTGGTCATGTGAAAGTAAGTAACCAAATAGATAGATGTTATTTTCCTTAAGGAATTTGAAGATTAACACAAGTTTTCAATTTAAAGCATCTAGGGGAGAGCATTTGGGAACCATGTCTTTCCAGTGAAATTTCACCCTTACAACCAGGATGTTTCTGTATGCATATTTAGATACTTCTAAAGTGTTTTTATTTGTTTGTACTGTTAGAGACAAGTCTAAATAACTTGACCATGAACATTTTTTCTTCAGAAACATGATGGAACTTCTTCTCTAGTTCAGGCATTAAGCTGGCAAAGAGTTGCCACACTTTCCTTGACGTTTTAAGATCAATATAGTTCATATTACATAAATTGAAATTAAAAAAGATTGCTTGTCATGCATGTTGACTGAGACATATTTACCTCTTTTGCAACTGAGGTAAAAAGCAATATTATCAGAAAAAATAGGTGTAAATAAGTAGCAGACAGAAGATGCTGACATGGAATGGAAGGAGGATAGTGCAGGCTGGCAGATGACATGTTTTGCGTTATCTTGGAGTGGAGAAGAGCCCCAGGTTTGACAGCCTCCAGTGGAACACAGTAGTTATGTACTGAAAATTCCTTCCCTCCTTTTCTCATAAATTATGCAAGAACTGTGTAGTATTGCCCCATACAGTTGACACGTAGGTTAAATGATGAGCCTTTATGTTAACGAAGGAATCCATCTTTCAATCTTAGCCATAAATTGACTTCCACAAGTATCAGGAAGCAGCACATGTTTTTCCACACAAGAAGGGTGTGGTAGTATATTGGCAAGGTGTGCCAATTTGGTTTCTTCTGCACCAGCATACTCTATTTTTCAGTGTGCTGAAGGATAGGGTGTTGCTGGACCTGACCGCAAGACCAAAGTCAAGTATAAGGGCTAAATTCAAAATTTCTTCCGGTCAATGAAAGGGTGTGGATTTCAGTGGATTCTGGTTGTTTCTGCTGTAAAATAATAAGCATGCTTTCCATCACTTCTTAGAAAAAAGCTTGTCTGCAATAGTGACAGAATATTTTTTTGGTGTGTGCTCCTTCTCTTCAGAAATAATATAAAATATATACAGAGCATTTGTGCACATTTGAAAACCAATCCTCTTGAATAGCAGAGATATCTTACATGTTCTGGAATAGAATTGGAACATCAATATTTCTGTGCTTAATTTACTTCTGTTGGAAAACCTTATCTGAAATACAATACTGCTTTGGTACCTCTCAGCTGTTGTTTCCTTCGGGTTAGATTGCTGAGCTCAACAAATTGCTGAGCACTGTTAGATTAAAACATGGTCTTCTCTGGCAAAGGTGAAGCAGAAAAACTGTTCTTGTTTCCCACCTGCATGCCAAAAATCATTTATAGCAGCAGTTTTTTTTTTTTTTTTAAACATTCAGTTAAATGTTTTTAAGAATATTTTATTATGAAATAAATTATATTTGGATTAAAATGCAGGATGTGACCTCTGGCAGCTTTACTAGCACTTTGCTACATGGCTTTTTTTTTTCTTCCATGGCTACAGTGTTTCATGTATAGTTTACCATGACAAAACACTGGCCCTACTTATTGTCTATAAATACCAGCTCATTAGAAATGTATCTGAGATGTAGCTTTTTAATGGTTGCATAATGTTCTTGGACCTGCAGTTAATGGAATAGTAAACAACTTCTTTGTTACAAAAGCAGTGAACTGGAAATGTTCCTCCATAAAATCAGTTTATTGTAGGTGTATGGATATTTCATGACAAGCACAATAATTGGTGTCTACTTACAGACAAATATGGATTCTTCTCACTTCAGTCATGAATATTTTTGAAGGTGTCAGGCTCATTTTATGATAAGCAGGATTTGGCTGTGTATGATTACTGCATAAAAATAGTAAAGACTGTCACTGTAGTGAACCTCTTTATGAAACTGCAAATAGTGCCAGTAGAGATGTGAATTAGACAGATTTTGATAAATACAGATAGTTTCATTCCCATACAGAGTATAGAAAGAAAACACTTGAAGCATATGAGTAGGAGTTGGATAAGTATGCAGTGCTCAAGAAAAATCCATAGTTTATGAAAAGAACTCAATGTCATTGACTGGCTTTCTGTCATGTCTTAATTACAGCTGCAAAGTTAAGAAGGACTGTAAAATGAGCACAGTGAAAAGTCAGGTGTACTGAATAGTTCACTCCAACTGAAGCAGCAGTTAAAAGGAAGAAAGAATGAGCTTATTTGCCTTTTAAAAGTTATTATAACCAAAACAAAAGAAATAACAAAAACCAATTTCTATGTCTCTCAATTCTTCCCACCAGAAGAATGTTCACAAACTCTCTATTTCTCTGTGCTTTGAAAAATCACTCTCTGGTCTAGGTAATCTCAAACAGATGTTCAACTCATCCTTTGTTTTCATAGAATCACAGAATCATAGCCTAGCTGTGATTGTAAGGGACTTCTGGAGGTTATCTGGTCCAACCCCACTGCACAAGCAGGACCACCCAGAACCACTTGCCCAGGACAATGTCCAGAGGGCTTTTGAATATCTCCAAGGGCAAAGATTCCACAACTTCCAAGGGCAACTGGTGCCACTGCTTGGTCGCTCTCACAGTCACAAGAGTGTTTCCTGATGGTTGGAGGGAACCTCCTGTGCTTCAGTTTGTCCCAGTTGCATCTGGTCCTGTCGTTGGGCGCCACTGGAAAGAGCCTGTCTCTGTCTTCTTTGCAGCTAATTATCTTCAGGGATTTATATAGATTGATAAGATTGCCCCTGAGACTTCTTTCTTCTAATAGTCCTTGTTCTCTCAGCCTTTCTTCACAGGAGAGATGCTCCAGTCCCTTAATCATCTTACTGGCACTTTGTTGGTCTCTCTCCAGTAGCACCATATGTCTCATGTATTGACAGTCCAGAATTGGACACAGAACTGCTCCAGGTGTGACCTCACCAGTACTGGGGAGAGGGGAAGGATCACCTCCTTTGACCTGTTGGCAGTGCTTTGTCTAATGCAGCCCAGGACACCATTAGTCTTCTTTGCTGCAAGGGCACATTGTTGGCTCGTGCTCAACCTGATGTCCAATAGGACACCCAGGTCTCTTTCTGCAAGGCTACTTAGCAGCTGCTTGGCCCCCAGCATGTAAATGCCTTATCAAGTTTTGCACCATTTCAGAAGTTTTTCCTCCTTGTATCCCTCAGCCCTACATCACAAATGAGCAGCAATGCACTAAGGAGATGATCACTACCTTCTGAGTTGGTGAAATGACACAGCTACTGCCTCAGTCTTTAGAAGGGCTGTTGTTTACAAAGCCTTCTGCTTTTGGGCTATTGGTAAGGCTTTGAAAAAGTCCTTCTTTCTCTATTCAGTGGAAGTGTGACATATAAATATGTCTCATGTTACAGTGGATTAGCGTGGTGGGCTGAATAAAGCAAAGCCCAAGAAAGATATGGACCAAATTATCCAGTAAATGAAGTTATATATTGGCTGCCAGGTCTTAGCAATCTCATCATCTCTTTCTAAGTCTTCAAGGAGCACTTAGAAATATATCTAAGTTAGGAAACTTCATGAAATAATCACTATCAGTGCAATCAACATCATTAACTGACATCATTACATTCAATCTTAAAAGTCTTTAGTGCAGATGATAAAAGTAAGCTCTAAGAGTTGTTTCTGAACAGAACTCATCAGTTTTGCCAGTTCGCTATGTGGTTGTTGAAGAAAAGAAATTATTTTCTCTGTGGCAATACAATTTTAAAGGGAAAAAAAAAAATCTGTATGAGAAATTGCACTTTATCTAAAGAGAAGTTTGAATTAATTTCATAAATATGTTTTTATTACAGCTCTGAAGCTAGATGCTGATGTACAAAAGTATTAGTTGGGCTGGGCTGGAGGATAATGAATCCTATTAGATCTCTGTATTAGAGACTATCACAAAACTGATATTTGTGATCAGACAGGATTATATTTTTATAAGTGTTCTGAGCTCTAAAACAGTGTAAGACTTGTTTTGGACTTTGTAATGGTCTTTAAAACAATAACCCCTTTATGTGTATATGAATTTTGTCATTTTTATTTACTATCAGTTAGGAGCATGCCTGTCTTTGAAATACCAATGAAAAAAATTAATTGAGATAATCAAGTTTAATAATAATGAATTTTTTATAAAATTTGGGACTTTTCATGTTCAGTTGGGAATACTTTGAGGAGAAAGGAGAATGGAAGGAGAGTGAAATAAAGTTGTACAGGACTTCATGTACATGAGTTAAATGTTACAATGGAAAAGAACAAACAACTGAACTATGAAATTGGCAGATTTATCAAGTAATATCCCTTTCAAACTATTTTTTCAAACTTTTTTTGGTGTCACGTAATGTAAAGTTTCCTTTTGTTTACAATAAAAGCCCTTGGTACTTGGAAATACAGTTAGGTGCAAAAATCCATACTAAGGGTAATTTAATCTATGGTGTATTTGTACTGCAATAACAGCAGAGTGAAAAACTAAGATTTTTCTTGGCAGTCTAAAAGTTTTAATAGAGTAAAATCAGGAGGACAAGACTTTTTTTTTTTTTTTTTATATTTTATTCCTCTTCTTTCATATGTTGTGAAACATTTTTTACTTTAGTAACACTTGCATCCAGACCAGGTATGTGACCAGGATATAAATAAACACATTATCATCTGGTTGAGAAAGTGGTGCTGTAATTGAAAGCCATCTGTGTAATTATCTACTGAAAAAAAAACTCTGTGGAAAAGATTCATTCCTCCAAAATCATGCTATGCCACATTAAAATAGCAGTTAAAATGTATTAATAAAACAGATTGCTATAAAAGATGTTGCCTTGTGCTGAGTGAAATATGACCAGACACATTGTTTAATTTTTTATAATACTAATATTTCTAAAAATACACATCAATTAATGATGATATGAGGAAAGCAAGCTACATTTATGTTACATTACATTCTAATTTAATACATCTGTTGCTTCATTTTCCAGCTTTTGAATGATAGTGGTTACCATATTTCAGAGAATCTCATAGTCTGATGAACTTAATTGAACTAAAAGTTACCCCTTTGAGTGGTACCACCATTTTGGTTTACCACTGTTAATGGTTTAGTGTTAATAAGCAGATTTAATATTTTCTTAGTTTGAAAACTGTGTGAATAATGTAAAAGTATTTTTACAGTTTCACATGTATAATTCCTGTTGATGCCAAGGACAGCATGGTATTCAAAATATATGCTTTAATATCTAGTGGCTCTTTTAGTTCTCATTGTAATGTTAGACATATATCAACTAATCCTAATGTATTTTCAAAGACCTTATAGTGCCTTCTGATCTCTGCTGGATCACAAAGCAAATCGTAGTCTCATCTAAGAGAAACATTAATCAATGCAAATTGTTAAAACTGATTAATCAGGGCTGGCAGCTTTCCAAAGCACCAACTTTTCTACAGTTTCAGCAGCAATGACTCTTTGTTTATCATGTGTTTATTCCATATTGAGATGTTTCAAGAGAAAATTATCTCTGAGGATGAAAATTAAGATGGTGCAAATAATTGTTAAATGCATATAAATTCTTAACACAGCAGCTATAAGTCACTTATCAAGAGAAATTAGTTACTGCATAGTATTCTCCAGTTCATTTTCCTTCAGTCTTGCTGAGGTAATAACCTTGTATTTATTTCCAAAACTATTAATGCACCTGAAAAACACTGCTAGTTCTCTAAGTATCTCTATAAACTGAGGAGCTGCCTGGTTGCAGAGATGTTAGATGATGTTACTGGAGATATGTATGAAAGAGACCTTATTGTTTCCTGGAAGCTGGATCTGATGAAAGTCCAGCCTTTGCTAGCAGTCTGCCAAACATATCTTTTGTTGGATCCTTTTCTTCAATGTGGGTTGCATTAAAGTTGGAGCATACTCTGGCAAGATGAGTCTCTGTGTGCTAACTCCTTGACTGCTATAAAATAATTCCTGTTGTAGTGAACTGAGTTAGCTGTGTAGATCTTCCATAAAAAGAGCTGTGTTTCTAATGAGACATACAAGAATCCCTTCTTACATGTTTGAAATCTTTTCTGAAAAGTTTTAAATAAGCTTTTAGTTACAAACTGCATGTGGTTTTTTTTAATAAGTATAAAGTGGGATGCAGCTAGATGTTACCTCATCTTAAAGAAAACTAACAATTCTCTTTAGAGCAATAATTAGACCAAACATTTACGTGTTGTAATGTTAACTTTTTTTTTTTTTTTTTAACACCTAGTTTCTTTGCTTGCTCTTTTTGAAGTTATGTTAAAATCACCCAATTAAAATCAGTAACCAAAACCACACAGGTCTTAGGATAAACAGTGACTTTTGAATTCAAAGTCCTGTTTAAGTTGGTTAACCTTGGTTCAGGTCACCTTGGCATAGTATAGCTTGGTGTAATTTTTTAAAGTGTGAGGTATAGCTCTTCTGTCTGGCATAAACAGTGTCTTTCTTAGCATGAAAATGAAGCTGAAAACAGCAGAAGGACAACCAAATTTTGGAAGGGGGGGGAAAAAAAAAAGGAGAGGAGGGGGCTGAGGAATTTAGCAAAACCTTATAGGTATTTTTAACACTTTCAGAATTGCATGCAGAATAACAAAATATATTCAAACAAGTTTGTCACTTAGCTAGTAATATGACATTCTTCTTTATAGTCCTAGGAATGCTATTAACTAGTCTTTAGTAGAAATAAGATCTATTGCCAAGTGTCTTAATAAATATTTCATTTGTATTTATTTATTTGTAGGAGACTTTTTTTTTAAAAAAAGAAAGACTGCCATTGTGGTTTCTGGCTAGTGAACAAACATTTTTTAACTACCTGTTAATATGTACTAATTGGATTTGACCCTTGTAACTGTAAAAAAAAAAAATTCACATTTATAATTTATTATGCTTGTCTTCATTAATTATTTCCAGTCATGGCATTTTGTGTATTGCTTTGCTTGCAATGCATTACCAGAGCATCCGAGATCTGCCCTTCACAGTTCATTGTCAATAATCTATTACAGTTCATTATTTTTATCTAAAAAAAGATAGTAATTATAAATAAAACAAGTAAAAAGTATCTAAATACCAGGAACCATGTTAGAAATTTTCACTCAAATACTTGTACTTTTCAACTTATTCAGAAAACGTCAACTAGTTTTCCCAGGGAAAACCAAAACTACTTTAATGGAAGTAGACTCTTTTCAGCAATAACAACCCCTGCCCCTTTTTGTTTCCCCCAGTAAAAGACACTGGGGGCTGGGGAGGGAAATCCTTTTTTTCGTGATATGACCACTAAATGTGTTTCAGTGTTTCTTTATACCACACACGTTTGTTTTTCAGCTGCTTACACCGTATTTCTCTTTCACATACTTATTAAATGCAGACAGTAAATTGTGTATTTTTTCCCTGTATAGGAATGCTTTGTTCTAATGTAGCAGTAATTTCTCTATCCTATTTTTATGTTTTATTGATCCCGGCCTCCGTTATACTTTACCTGCTCTAACCTTATTGCTGCTCCTGAGGTACTAAATGTCTCAGTCTGGACTGCAAAGAATCATTTTTCCTTCAAAGTTATGACCCCATCCAGAATTCAGCTGTAACTTCTACTTGTCTTTAACTCAGTGCTTTCAATTAACGAATACATTCATAAAAAGGAGATGATACTTTCCCAAACTGTGGAAGGTTACACACAGCTCAGTGTAGGTGCTTAGAAGAAACTAAAAAATAAAAGCAATTGGAAAAAAAAGATAGTACAGATATAAATGGTAACTCCAGTGCACTTTGGAAATGGAAAAACAGTAAATTCAGAGTTAAGATGCCAGATATCCTTCAAATTTAAC
This sequence comes from Merops nubicus, assembly GCF_000691845.1. NCBI lineage: Eukaryota > Metazoa > Chordata > Aves > Coraciiformes > Meropidae > Merops > Merops nubicus. Next base: position 48,246 of record NW_008588921.1, read on the forward strand.
TTAATTGAAGTGTGTGTGTGTCTAATTAAATCAAATAAATATAGAAGAAAATACATGAAAGGTTGAGCAGAGGTCTGGCATTGAAGTGCTGCCTCTGTCAAAAATCAGTGAGAATCTTGCCTTTGATTTTAACCAGACTAGGACTTAATTTTATTTATTCTTTCTGGTTTTCATTTAATGCTCCAAAGAATCCATCTGCAAGTATCCCATGGCCCAAAAAATCAAGATTCATTATTACATACCAGCTTGAGTTTGGTAGGAGATGTAACATGCCTGTTTCCCTTACAGTCTCAAAGACTCGCTTTAATGGGATGAGCCTTTCTTTCAACAAAACAATGCAATGCCTTTGCACAGAGAATAAAAATACCTTTTAAAATATTTTCTGCCTGTCCTGCAATAGCTTTCAGAATTCTGTTATGAACATCAGACACACTAGTGAAGAGGGTTAATGAGGTTTTACTTATTTTGTCTTTCTTTCCCAGGATGCTAATAGTTTGTGTGTGTCCAGGTTAAATGAGGCTTTACTGTAACTGTACATTAACAGAAGCACAATTATTTCATTCTTTCTTAATTAGGCCAGCTGAAAAAAATGGGCAAGACACTAAATTTGGGTCAAAAGTACACAAGCTGTCTCTTGGTGCCTCTTCTCATAGGGTATGAGCACAAGTATCCCATGGCTGGGTCTGGATTCTGATGATCATTATACCCTACACTATAATTTAGATCTACTCCCCATGTTCAAAACCTTGTATTGTTCTCCTTCCTGTGGTAATATAAAAATGACAAGAAAGAATAAAATCTTCCTAAAAATACTGTATGCCTCAGCTACTTTATCTTTTAGATAAAGTAAACAGAAATTATAAACAGAAATTAAGGCTGTCCCAGGCCTTATTAGTTGATTTGTATTGGTGGATCCTGCAAGCTGGGTCCAGCAACTAGAGAACTGAGTGATTAAAAGTAGTCTTTTATGTGTACCAGTGTGTGTCTGTCCTTTGGCAACTGAGCGATACCCACCCAGATATGTATTGGAAGGTTTTTTCCCCTCTGTGGAGTCCAACTGAGAGCACTGGGTGCACTACAAGAAGTAGAACATGTTCTGGGGTGAAAATTTTCATGAGGTTGAGTTGTGTTACATATCCCTCAGGCATTTTCTTAAAACCTTGTGTCCCTGCTTCAATATTTACAGCCTCAGTTCCTCTGTCTCAGAAGTAATTATTCTGCTTTTTGCTTGTGATGAATGTGTTTTAGCACTATGCTAAAGCTGTAAGTAACAGTAACCCAGTTGCCCTATGTTCAAAAGCTAAACTGCTGAAAAATCAATGCTATCATTAATTAACACAAATGTGGGCCATTAAAATTGTTTATCACCCCACCTTTCTGTGAATTGCAGCCTTAATTAGGCACATAGCCTGTGTTCTAACACTAAACTCGATTATTTCAAACTGAAAGCACATGGGGTTATAGAACTGTGCAAAACTGGTAACTAGTGGTACAGAGTTAAGAAATTTCTGAAAATTTTCATATCTAGATCCATTTTAAAAATATTTATCTCCATGTTGAATGATATCCTCCATAAATGTAATTCTGATAGATCTATATTCTTCTTTCTGATGGGAACTGTATTGCAGGTGCCCATTGTCTTTAAAACTGCAAAAGACATTGTAAACCACAGAATCTTAAAATGGTTGCAGTTGGAAGGGTTCTCTGCAGGACACCTGAACCAAACTTCCTAAAGCTAAATATCTTCATGTACTTGCATACATTGATGAAACCCTCCCCTGAGTTTTCCCTTTTCTGAGCTAAACAGTCCCAGTAAATAACAGCTGCTTAAATGTAGTTGAATTTGAATGGCTCTGTGGCATAGGGACTATATATAATTGTATATTGTATAAATGTGTTTGTGTTGTGTATACGTATAATTGTACATAGATGTATATAAATAATTTTTTAATGTATCTATGTGTAATATGTATATATAGATATGCAGATAAGCAGCTATTTTTTCACATGAAACACTAAAGTATGGCTAGAGCTGAGCTTAGAAATCATCTGTTTTCTAGAATTCTTGATAAATCAATATCTGATTCAGAAAGATTTCATATGATTCTGACTTTTTATTTCTTTACAGTTTCACAGCTTTGTTGTTTTTCAGCTAATCTTTGGGATGTCATCCTACATGAATTTCAAATTTAACCTAATAGAGTAACATCATTCTTTTTGCTCTTTTTCATATTTTTATGTTTAACATGTAACTCCTGACAATCTTTCATCAGTCAATGCATACTTTGATCAAATTATTAGCAAGCATTTATTTTATTTTGTACTCCAGATGAAGAGTGTGGTGTCATTAATTTCTTTTCAACTGTAGTGGAATTTGCTGGTTTTGGTTCCTAAGTATGAGAATTACTGTTGAAAGATGCCAAATTATTTTTGGGTAAAATATCCATGATAACCGTAGTCACAGAGTAACTTGCATCTACATTGTGGAGATGGATGTTTCTGAATACTCAAGGTACTTTTCAAAATGTAATTGTTATTCTAAATTATTCTAGAAAATTGTTTGCTCTCATATGTGCTTGGGAACATATTCCAAACCATGATAAAATCTTAAACCAAAACTGGTTATTTAGAAATTGGATATTATTTGAATGATGGCCATGTTGATTATGGTACCAAGATTTTACTATACTCTTGCTTTTTTTTTTTCAGACCAAAAACTGTCTATGAAGGAAAGAGAGATTTTCTGAGAGGTAAAATTTTTATTTTATGTTATTTTATTTTGCTGGTTGCTAATGATTGCCCTCACTGTGATGTGAGATGATGCTCTTGAGAAATGAAGGAGAAAATATAGTGGTTATATAACTCTCAATGCCTAAAATGCAGATATAAAATTATTTATTAGGTAATATTTTCAATGTTCTACTAAACTTTCAGTGACAAAACAGCCATTTAAAATTAAGATTTTTGTTCAGCTTTTCTCTAACTGTTAAAATGAGGTTAAAAGTTAGCTTTTCTGACATTTTTCAGTTTTTTTTTTTTATTCTTCTGATCTGTAAAGTGACTAAAATTGTGAAATACACACAGCTCACACAAACAGGGACACGTTAATGGCCTGACTCCAGTAATGGTGAGATCTGTCCTGGCTATCGCAATGCTGTAGAGTGTAGCTGTGAAATCTTTTCTACCTGATAAATATTTTAAATGAAGACTGTTTACATCACATAAGTTTGGACCAACTGCGTGTCTCATTTAATGTAAGTACTTTGTTTTCACCATATAGTGGTGTCACATCTATTGCTTTGAAAAATTGATACTTGTTTCTACATAATTCATAGTATCATGCCTGCTGAGATGAGTGAAGAATGCTTAATATATTCATGGCATTACTTCTGCAACATTTTCAAGGTCAGACATTTAATTGGTGCTTGATTCTAATTCTATGAATGTCAGTATGTTAATTTTAAAAAGAGGAAGTGACAAAGGGAATGTTTTTTAAAATAACTTTTCATTTCTGAAGTGTACATAGAAAACATTGTGAAGACCTTACACCTGACTTATGTTGACTCTTCTGCATGATGAGAACTGCTTATCATATATTCTATTTTATTTGGGAGATGTGGTGTAATTATTGAGAATTTTCAAGGTTAAGGCCAAGGGATCCAAAGTCTTTCTGAGATCAATACTGTATATACAGTGGGGTTTATGTTGTCTGATGTCTGCTTTCAGAGGGGATTTTATTTGTCTGTGTTCAAAAGCCTTACAGTCTTTGAAAGTTGGTTTATGAAGCTTCTACTCTCCTGGGAACAGTCAGGCTTCTGGCCAAATTAAAAAGTTTGCATGAAGGATATCCAGGGTAATAGTCTGGTTATACATCCCAACCCCTCAGTCTCCCAAACCTATAGGTCACTGATTCTTCTCAGTTGTCCTTAGCATTGCTCCAACAACTTGATATGCTTGGATAGAGTACCCTTAGCTCAGCCCACAAGTTATGAAGCTGCTGGGCCCCAGAAGCTAAGATATGTTCACCTTCAGCCAGGTGCACTTTACTGATCTTCTGTCTTTCACATCAGTGTAGCAGTGATAGAGCTGGGAAGTGTTGGGAACTCATGTTCACCAAGGAATTGATTTGACATAAGGTCAATTGATTAAACTGCTATGCGAGCAGGATGGAATTCTTCAATTATAACCAACTGCTCTGAAGCCATCCTAATACAGCACTGAAATTGCAAATCTTAGGAAAGTCAGTTTTTTAACTGCAGAACTGGTCTGCAGTAGCAGAAATAAGTCTGCAAAATGGACAAGGTCAAGCAAGTTCAGCTAGGAAAAGTCCCAGTGACCCTCTAAAGACTTGCATAGAAGTGAGGAGGTGTGCAGAAGAAACAAGGTTGCCCCAATGGAGCAAAAGTGTGTATTGTGGGTAGGGAATGTGGAGAAGATGGAGCTATAAAGGGTGAGTGGAGTTACAGAGAAATACAAATAATAAAATGTCTTTTGGCATTTTTTTTCTCTATTATACCCTCAGCAAAACTTCAAATACACTTGGAAAAGTTTTCTGATGGTATTTTTCTTGTTAGTTTAGTCCTTGTTTCAACACACACTTGGTCCCCCTAAGACCTGGGAGTGAAAAAATCCCCAACTCGTTCTGTTTACTTTGTTGAAAGAGGATGATACTGTAAAGGTGATATGTGCTGCCAGGGTTGGACAGATGGTTTGTCTCCTGGGAGGTCTGTGTCCCTAAACTATACAGGGGAATTTAAAAACTTAAATGAAGTTAACTTTCTTAAAAAAAAAAAAAAAGGTGATGGGGGGAGGGGAAGTTACTTTATTATACATCTAAAAAAAGAAAAAAAGAGAAAAAAACAAAACAACAACAACAAAAAAGACGTATTTGCATTTTTGTTGCTTCATTTCTTGCCATATGCTTTTGAGTTCTAACTCCAAATGAAATAAAGGGAAATTGTGTATAAGTGGTTTTTTTTGTTTGTTATTTTATTTTATTTTTATTTTAATTTATTATTTGCAGTGACATTGTGTCTTTTCTGCACCGTTATCTCTAAGAATTTGAGGAAAAATAGCAAAAACTATCTTATAAGAAATAGGGGTGGGGTAGAGTAGAGCTGAAGAAGATAGTCAGGTCCATTACCCAGTCTCCAGGTGACACTGCCCCTACCTAAAGAATTCCCAATGAATGAATATATGCCCAACCTTCTATTTATAAAACCCCAGTGACACATTTTCGTCTGTCAATAAATTTGCTGTCTACACAACTGTATAGCAATTTTTTTTTTTTAAACTTCTATTTTTTCTTTAAGATCCAGCCTAAATATCTTTTACATCAGAAGCTACACCTGCTACTTACTGGCCTATCCATAGTGAAAGTGTGACATCATTTGCTTGTGTCAATCTTGAAAGTTAAAGAGATGTCTCCTTTTAGACTTCTCGAGCCTAGACACTTGAAGTATCTGTTTATGGGCTGTGTTCTTGAACTCTGACTGTTCTTATTGTCCTTCTCAAACTTTGTACTTCTGCTTTACCAGCTTCATAGGAGCAAAGCCCAAAAGGAAAATGGTGCTTCAGATGGGCTAATCCTAACCATGTGTAGAAGGTTCTTTTTTAGTGTGATGATTTGTCCTGGGAAACAGTGTCCAGGATCATTCCTGACTGTACTCCTAAGCCATTTAAACTAGCCTTCTCACAAATAATTCTCCAAAAAAACAGTTAAAATGTTCCAGGGACAATTCCTAGTGGGAATGCAATGGCCATTAAGCCACTCATTTTTGGGTGCTAAGGCACCTAAGAGGCATAGATTTGGGCTGCTCCAGACCATTTGAGCTAAGTGTCAGGGAACTTCATTTGCTGGTATGAATGTTATGACTGCCATTGAAGAAGTGCTCTTTATAGTAGTAATATATATTCTGTTTTAATTGATGTTTTCTAGTTTCTTATCAGATTGTTTTGTGGTGAGATCTTCTTTTTAAGTTTACTGGTATCCCCTGGCCAAGCATTGTCTTTTGTACAGCTTATTGGAGATTCATGTTTTTTTTTTCCTTTGTCTCTTTAAGCCTGTGGTTAAAAGAAAAAAAAAAAAATTTTTTTCTAGCACAGGATGTGGAGAGACAGGGAAAGACATTTTGTATGCTAGGATGGACGAAGTCAGGGGAGGAATAAGAGCACAAACCTCTATTTCTGATGTCAGTGTCCAGATTTATGTGTTATTTGGTATCCGGGCAATATCTACCTCTGAATATTTTAGGGCTAAAGTATTTTTAATTAGTTTATTCACAACGTCCTTCAAATATTTTTCATAATATCAAACAAATACTTGTTTGAGGAAGATGGCTTATTATCTGCTTTTTGAAAAATATACAAAAATTGAGTCTTGCTTCCTTGTTCTCATATTTGAGCATCTTGTTCTCTTAATGTGGGGAGGGAAAGGATAAATTATTTACACTCACAATATTAAAGATATTTGTTCCATGGATGAATAATTATAGCTTCAACCCAGAGTGGCTCAGTTCTACTCTGGTCATTATTTTCTACAATGGATTGTGCTTTCTGAGTTTCTGATACATGTTTACACTTTACCACTTGGTTGGACTCTCGATTTTGAATTTTTCTGCTTGACTGAGGGTTTGGTTGGATTAAACCTGCTCATGACTGGAATCCTTTGGGTAAGCAAAGAAGCAAGAGGCAATTGTCACCACTCCCTGGTCTTTAAAAAGGACAGTCCTGTTTTTCACTGAAGTCCCAGTCCCCAGAGTCTCCTTTCTGACTTTTTAAAATAAAGCCCTTGTGTCCATATGTAAAATTTAAGACATTTGAACTTGAAAGGCGTGACAGATCACAAGCACATAGAGGAAATTCAGAATTAATTTATTTTCAGAATAATTGTTTTTTAAAGTGTCTTTAGGAGTGTGGAGATTTGGCTAATGGTTTTTGAATGACTGAGATGTAAAATATGAAAAATAAAGACTGTGATGTGTAACATGAAGTATTCTGTAAAACTGAAAAGCATGACTGGATCACTGTACTCTGTCACTAAGTGATGACACGACATTTATTATTCTTCACTGTATGTTTTGTCCAGATGTAAGCTGAAGGTTGAAAGCATTCAGCCATCAAAAAATAAAATCCAGCCCTCAGGGAACTTCCACTGAGGAAACTGAAGCAGAAATTAGAGTGCATAAGAGAGCAAACGAAAAATGATGCAAATGATACAGTGGTGCACAGTCGTGGGATTTTTCTGGCATACCTGAATCATCACGTCAGTCTGATCATACATAGACACAGATTTGCTGTACTGTAATACATTTTTACTGCTTTATTTTAGTACAACCCAAAACCTTTGAAAGGAGGAGTTTCCCTTTTTTAAGAGTATTAACAACTACAGGGCTCAGTGGACCTGCCCTGCCTCATCTAGTGGAGGGACTGGAGACTGAAAAAGCTACTGTGATTTGGTGTCTGTCAGCAAGTTGATACTGCTCAGTCCTGGAAGGCACTTCAGGAATGAGAACTGCTTTTTTTTGTTGAACCTAATGTCTGCAGTGTTTGTTTAGGGTGCTCTCCAAATGCTTTTCTATAAATATGCAAATAAACACCCTTATTGCTAATTTGTAGGATGTTCTGAAGTGTATATCCCTCACTCATTGTAGTTAAAGCATTTCACTTTGTACAAATAACTAGTAAAAACAAGGTAAATATGGTTGGTACTCCCAAGTGCCACAAGGAGACCTGCATGGGTGAGTCTGCTCTGCCTGAGATGTGCAGAAAATCCACTATGTCAACAGATAAAGAGGGGAAGGGAAGAGTCTCATCCTCTTAATTTCTAGTCCTTCCTGAATATATATTTGCTCTGGTGATACAGAGAATAAGTTGTACTTGAGGTCTTCAGAGGGCAGGAAGCAAGAGCAGATTTTACTCAGTGCATGTCAACTATTTTCACTTCATATTTTTTTCTGCTTACCAACAGATTGTCAGGAATTTTATTACCAAGTCGAAGCTCTATTTCATGACCTGTGAGCTGTTTTTGAGAACATTTTAGGTTTGTTGTTTTGTTTCCCAGTTGTGATTAGCAAGAAGTTTCCACAGATAGGACTTCATTCCTTGCTTCTTTACCTGTGCTTGGAAGGCATTTGGAAGAACTTCTGGGATTGGCTGTCATCTTGTTAATCACTGACAACTTCAGAAAGGTTGGCCTAAACTCTGTGTCATAGCAGTTAGTGGAACCAAACAAGATAGAACAAAGGCTGAGTTGCAACCTGTTGGCTCAGTGAGGTGAATGTCTGTTTGACTCTTCTTGTCCTTATGTGTGGCACAGGATAGTTATATTTCAGTGAGAGGTGATTGCCCCTGAACTGCCTGATGTTTACTGTAGAGTGACCTGCAGAAGATAATGCATCTGGAGAGCTAACCTGGAGCAAGCAATGTGCACTAGCTTTTAGTTTAGTGAGCCTTGAGGCTACACGCCCTGCATGAAATTATTACCTCTGCTAGCTAGGATACCTTCCAGACACCAGAATTTTTCTGCTTCTCAGTAGGAGGGTGGATTTATCTTAGGAGGTAGCCACAAGTGTTGGGGGAAAACAAACAATCAAGCCAACCACCCCAAACCCCAATGACATACCCCCTTAAAAACAAACAAACAAAAAACCCCAAACAAACAGTAAATACTACTCTGCAGAGATCCAGAAAATGCTCAGTGTGCTCTGTCCACAAAACAAGGATTAAACAATTTTGGTTTTTTTTTATTTTATGAAGTTGAGGAAGTTATATTTAATAAATGTTTTGTGCATGCTTAGTGCATTCCATCTGGTGCATTTCATGTTGAAATATTTCATTTTTGGCTTTGGAATTTTTGTGGTTTTAATTCTGTGTGGCAAGTGATGTATGTAACTGTAGAAACGTGCTGTAGTCCTCTGAAGATTGCATGTAGCACCTCTTGGTAAGTGGTGACCTTTATCTTTTAAGTTATTTTTTGAATAGTTGGTTGATTTGCTAGTACTCAAATGTGGAACAAAACTCTTCAGCTTGAGCTAGAACTCATTAGGAAATAAGGAGAATATTGAGATTTTTTTTTAAAGAAGTGATTCTCTTGATGTTTTTGTGTCAGTCAAATGTGTGACATATCGACCACTTTTGCTATTAAGCTCTGCTTATTTGGTCTGTCTGGCCAGTCCTATTTAATTGTATCATGCTGTTCCACACTGCCTGGAGAAAAGACTATATGTATGTGCTATATGTATTTTAGCAGTACCCAACTGACAGTATACATAAACAAAAGACAGGAGCTGATTTATTTGAATGAGGTTTTTTTTTGTATAAAACAAGATGCATAGGTTAAAATGAGCACTACATATGTTAAATTTGAATAGATCTTTTTATGATCTCAAAGTACCTCTCAAATGGTTATTTCATATCCCAGCACTTTTGGGAGATGAATCAGAAATAACTTATTAATACTCTCATTGACATATAGTTGATGAGTTTCATGAGACAAAGTGGCCTTTAAGTGGGAATGTTGAACCTGTAGCAGATCCAATCTGGACTAGAGAGTCAAGGGTAGGATTTAAACTGATTTTGCTGAGCTGAGTTAGTGTAATTTATTTTAAGTGGTTCCTATGGAATGGTACTGCTGATGAGAACCTGAATTCACTGGCTTTCTGGATTGTTATAATTAAAATACTAACAGATAATCTGTTTATGCAATGAGGTGGCTGCATAGTGTTGAGAAGTAACTGTGAAGGTCATGCAATTTTTAAGGAGAATCTCCACCTATATAAGCCCAAGAGTCTGTTGCAGACTTAGTCAGGTCTGTTCTGCACAGGATGCTGGTCTTGGGGCAGGTCCCAAAGGTTGTGTCAGCTGGAGCTGGCTGCCTGGCTGGGGTTTCACCCAGGGTTGCTAACATCCAGTCCCTGGGAAGCTGTAGCACAATGTTTTTGGTTTAGCCTCTGCCCAGGGGAAGGGAAGGGTTGTGGTTGGAGGTGGAAAGTGTGTCCCTGATTCCAACCAGGTTTCCTACTAGGCTCATGTTGTGAAAAACCTAATCACTGACAGAGCTCTGCATTTCCCCCACACTGGAGGGCCAGGCAGCATGCAAACTCCTCCTGGAAAGGGGAGGAAAGAAGCTATTTACTGCAATAGATCTTTACAATATTTTTCTCTTGATAGTTTACTGATAGCTGGCTTAGATGGAGTTACTTTTGCTTTAAAATTTATGGTACTGAAATCTGACAAGTATAAGGCACTTTAGTTCCTTCTTTCTTAACTGTGGCATCACATTTATTATTTTTTCCCCACTTGTTTCCAGCAGGCAGTTTAGAAGGAGTGCAGCTCCCACTGCTGCAGAACTTCTCATTCATCTCTAGCAGTCATGCAGAGCCCGACACAGCACTGACAAAGTACATAAAGATACAGTGCAATTTCTTAACAGACTCTTATACACCATATGGAGTTTTACTGATGGCTATAAGATGAAAAGTAGCTAAGAAACAAATCCTAATCTTGTCTTTGCTAGATGTAAAAGTGTTTTATGTATTTGCTCTTTTTCTGTATTTGGGGTTGGAAGCTAAGAGATCATTGTGATCTGATCATGTAAGCACTGCAGATTTTTGTGGAAGGGTGGCACAGTAGTGGAATTGTGCAAGAGCCTGAAGTGATTGCTGAAGTAAATATTGTCATTTAGATAAAAATATACTTTGTACCAACTTCAGAAATTTAATGAAGCTACTGAACTTTTAAATTCCTGATATTTCTTTGATTTCTTTACTTTCTAGCTGGGAAAAAAAAAAAAAAAAGGAAAAAAAACCCAAACAAACAAAAAAAAAAAAAAAAAAAAAAAAAAAAAAAAAAAAAAAAAAAAAAAAAAAAAAAAAAAAAAAAAAAAAAAAAAAAAAAAAAAACAAAAACCCAACAGTTACAGTAACTGCTGTAGGTTTTATTAACTGAGTGATGGGATTATTTCAACTTTTGTACCAAAAAAAAAAAATAATTAAATGAATTGCATTAAGAAAAGTGACATATTAATAATTCACAGATAACATTTTCTTTTCCCATTGCCTACTTTGTATCCTCATGGTCTAATAAATCTTAACTTCAAAGCAGTTTCTTCAGGATCCAAGAATGGAGCTTGAGTGTGACTTCAGTATTAAAGATTGCTGCTGACTTTGATAATTCCTTATATATGCAGGGATAGTTCTCTTTGCCTCTATCTATAGTCCTTTTTTTCCCTTTCGTGCCCCTCCCCCCCCGCCAAATTTTTGTTTCTGTTGCAACTTTATAGGTTGCATGGACTGATTTTATGGTTGGTGATGTGAAAATAAATTCTTTTGTTAGAACATTACTTTCTCAAAATATTTCTGTTTCTCAGAGCAACATACAGGATAAAGGATGAGTGTAATTTCTGTATCAGGTAATGATCTATTAATATTAATTTACAACAAAATTGTGTTAAACTCTGCATCTCATAATGAAAGGAATTAACATTTTATTAGTAGAATTTTTGCTAGGGTATTCCTCTTACCTGGAATAGGGTTGACTTGTATATATTTTCTCATATTGGAAAAGTGAAGAAAAGGGTAGTCTTTATTGTTAGTGCTATGGCTGAATGTACCTATAATGGGTTAAAATTTGTATACTGGCCTTCAGCTTTTCTTCACAACTATTGATGCACATTGGAAGACTAGCTTGAGACTACAGAGCATAGAAAATCCCAGTCCAAGTTAATGATGTGGATTTCCATCATTAATTTTAAAGTCAGAAAACTTCATCCATTTGCTGTATTGATTTGCTAATGAGAGCACTTCTGTGTTCTCCTCTGTATGCTACTTGTTTTTTACATCGGCAGAACTCAGGACTCAGGGTGGTCTGGAGGTGATAGCTACTCCCAACAGGACTGTTTTTAATTTATTATTCCTGAAACTACATGTCTGAGTTCGACTAGAAGTGCGTGTTTGGTTTTTTTTTCTGAAGAATATTTTCTCAGCTTTCTCTGTTTTCTGATATGGAAGAAGTGAAGTTGAAAGAACATATGGAATCCTTTGCAGACCATCAGTTTTGCAATTAGGAAAATACAGCTTCTGTGACTAGCTGCATTTATCAACAAGACAATGCACATCAAATTAGTGTCCACTTAGCAGAAATCATTTCAAGATTTCTGCCTTTCCAGCTTGGTAATGCCTCCAAAGTTGTATTTTATGTAAAGATAGAAGCCCTTGTCTCTTCATCCTTTCACCCTTAGGAAAGCACTGTGTGATAGTATTTGACATCCTTTATTATTCAGATGATGTCTTGGCTGAAATGCCTGTGTGAGAGGAGGTCTTTGAGGCAGAGTTGTGGACAATAAGCCTTGTGGTAGGAAGGGCTGTTGCAAACCTCTGCTTGCATAAGTTGAATTTAGGCTCCAGAAAGAAAAACTTATAAAGAAAACATATTCTTTAAATCAAACCCATTTGTAAACCTTTCTTTTCTTTTGACTAGAATTGACTACTTTTTTATAAAGCAATTAGAGAGTTAACAAATTTAATGGAAAAGTGAAGCATATAAAGACAAAATTTTTCTGAGATTTCTCTAATGGCTGATTGTCTTCTTCCACTGCTTACAGAAGAGACAAAGATGGTGCATTTTGTCACGTTCCCTTTTCCCAGACTTTTCAGCAGAGAGAGAGGAATGCATGTGAAGCTTTGTGTTCATGATCTTCTCAAAGAAAAATGAGTAAACTCACTGTGACCTGACTCGGGCATCCCTGCATTAAATGTGGCTCAAAGATTCAAGTCTAGATGAAATCTTGAATCAAAGATCAGCCTTTGTCTTCCTTTGAACTTTACCATCCAGTTCTTCAGCACAGCATCAAGTGCTGCAATACCTGCCCTTGAGCAGTACCCCTGAGTGTATTCACAACTCTTTTTGTACCCCCTGGATGTAGTTTTTCTACAGCCTCTCAGGCATCTCTGCTGTAAAGAGTTTAAAGACCTGATGTAGTTCATGGGTTCATCTGTGACTGACTGTGACCCACTGGTATAGGTAGATGTGGCCACAAGAACATGTGATAGGAATGCATTTTTCTCTTTTTTATGGTGTCCAGGTCATAGATGACTGGCAGTTCTTTTATCTTTCACATCTGACATTTCTCATGCCGTGGTTGCCCTCAGGCTGTTTGTGACCCCTGCTATAGGTTTGGCATCTCTCCAGTGACTGACATAAAACTGGCAGAGTTGGTGTTATTAGCAGTCTTGTGACCCTAAACATCTGTTAATTGTAGCTTGTTATCTTACTTGGTCTCACCACTAAAAATGCTTTTAAAAGTGAGAAGTCACACTAGATTGCAGCTTCTCTGAGACATTATAATCCCTTATGCTGCTAAGTGATCCTGTATAATTTTGGCATAAAATCTAGTCATCAAGTCAAAGCAATCAGGCTGCCAAATCAGCTTTAGCAGATTTCTCCCTCCCCTCCCCACCCCCCTTATTTTTCTTTGAAATGGGAGGAAGAATGTGTATTTTGTAAATATTTTGGAACAGAAGGATTAGATACTCATCAAATGCACTGGCAATTTTATCACATGACTTTTCCTTCACTCACCAGCCTTAGAGCCAGCATGCTTTTTGTCACCAGGCAGTTCTCTTAGATACATGAGAGTAAAATACATACCTCATCTAACCTCTGTTGCAAGTCTGATGGTTGCCTAAAATTCTCCATATTGCACCTGACCCTGCCATCACCAGTCTTGCAAATGAGTTTTCCTAGTCTAGATTGGTGATAGGCAGACGTGTGGCTGGTGCTGATGTAAGGCATCCCTCCCGTGCTGTGCCAAGCCTGTGGTCATTTGCAGAGTGTCTGTGGTCCTGCTGCCCTGTCAACATGGGTAGTTTTGGACTGTTCAAAAAAGAACTACTACTAGCAGTTTGGGCTTTTGAAAATGTCCTAATGAAATAAAATTAAATGCTCCCAGGAGAAGCCTTCCCTTCTACTCCATTTCCAGTCAAGGCTTCTATATACCAGAGGTTTGAAATTGAAAAAAATCTTGCTTTTCTGTGCAGAAGTATCCTACCAGAGTGCTCTTCAGCTGACTGCTTGACCATGTGATGTTAGTATCTCTCTAATTGCAGTCACTAATTGAATTTCACAGTTGAAAGAGTTAGTTTGATTTTCCACTGTGGAAAATACAAACAGCTCGTACAACATTGTATTACAGGTGTTCGGTACCACACTGTAGTTGTGCTCTTCAAGTTTGAATATTTTTCTCACTGCAGCTATAAGATATGAAAAAAATAAATAACATATACCTGGTCAGGCAACAAAAGCTGAGCAGAACAGAAATTTCATCTATGAAGCTGATACTCCAAGCCAATTCTCTAACAGTTGGATAATTGAAATGCAAGTAGTTTAACAAGTATTCCAGGCAAAGGCTGTTTTAAAACATTAGGGAAATTGTTATGTGGTAGTCATAGAGAATTTGCAAGTACACAGATGTCCCAAAATATGTACATTACTTATCCAGAGATGCACAGAAATCTTTGAGGGTTTTAGTAGAAAGATAGCCAGGCCTGAGTTTAGAAGACTGCTTAGGCCAAATGTAACAAGTTTTAGAAGTAGAAAATAAATATATCAAAATTATATATATGATATACATTTTATTATTGTATATGTGAAGCATATATTATTTGTATAAAATAAGTGTCTTTTGTAATTCTGATATTATTAACTGCTTTTTCTTTATTCAGATAGATTATTCAAAACCCCACAAACCAACCCAATGCTGCAATGATGTGAGGAGGGGCAATGAAGCTGTCAGTTAGGCTGGCAGCATATGGATGCTCTGACCTTGCAGCTCTGTTTGCAGTAGTCACCGTATCTGACTAGATCAGGTGTTTGGAAATTAGGGTTGTCAAAACCAGTTATGAGTTACCACTCTATCTACTGCTTGTATTCATTACTCTAAATGCTGCGGAAGGGCAAGCACAGACTACTTAAAAATTAATGTAGAACTGACTGTCTGACTTATGAAATATAGATGTGACAAAAGCCTTTGTGCAACCTTTTACTTGTTGTGTCGAGATCATCACTTCTGTACAACCACACTTCATGATTCAGGTATCTCAGTTGTTCCTTGTAGCTCTAGTTAGAGGTGATGTCAGGTACGATTTACTCTGTTCACCTTTTGCATTGGTTCTAATCTTGCATTAATAGACACTTTCATAGCTACAGAAAAGGACCCAGCTATGTTTTGACAACTACCAGTTCGTATTGGAAGGCAAAATTTATTAAGAGTGCTATGCAGAAGGAAATGCTGTCAAAAAACATTTAGAGTAGAGCCTTGGGTTATATGTCTGATAGCTTCATTTCCTCAAGGTAAAAACCCTGAAGCAACAAACCAGAAATATCTTTATTCTGCAAACACCAATGACTTGTTTATTGCTAGCAAATATTCATCACATTACTCATTACATTTGAGGAAGTCAGATGAGTTTTTTTTTTGTTGTTGTTTAGTTTTGGGGGGTTGTTTGTTTGTTTGTTTTTTTGGTGTTTTGTTCTTTTTAAATAGGCCTTGGGGACTTCTTAAACTTCATAATCTTAATCAGGACTCAAAATTCATGGCTTAGAACTCCAGCACAACCTTGCTACTCCCTCCTATAGTAAATCCAACTGACCAGTGATTTCCTTCTGACCCATAAGGTAACCTGTTTCTCATCGAGCACCTGTGGATTTCCAGTTGTCTTAAGTTTTATATTTCATGCTTTTCTGATTGTGTGTCTAACTTCTTTTTAGACTCTTGTGTGCTGTGTGGTTATACTTTCTCAAACCTTTAAGTTAGACAAATACGTTCTCTTGAAACTAAGAGCTGGCTGCCCTCCTAGTTCAAGAATATCCCAGTGACACTGCTCTCAGCTCTTGCTGCTTGAGTAATAAGAGTGAAAGAATGGTATCCCACAGATGGAGAAAGCTGCAGATTTCTTGAGTAGGTCTAATAAAGACCCATTTGTCCTGCAACAAATAACAGGCATGACATATTGGTGGAGAATATCTAGTGAATGATAATAGCATATGTTTTACAAACTATATTGTATTTCAGTTATCACCACCTCCCCCCCAAAAAAAATCTGACCCTGCCTAAATATCAAATTAATATTTGTTTTTTACACTAGATGCTAAAAATGTGTAAGATTAGGGAATTTTATTTTACATGATTCAGGGTAAGTTCTTCATTTGTCTACATGACTGCTTCCCTAAGTTGCAAACTGACTTACCTCTGACAAAGGAATGACTTAATTTGAAGTTAATATGGAGAATCTTTCTTAAATTATGCCTCATGTCTTGGCTTACAGGGAGATTGCTGTGTATTTTAATTTAGCAATCAAAATAATAAATAGCTTTTGTGGAGTCTAGCCCACAAAGAGGACAGAAGGTGAAGGGGATGGAGGTGGGAGGCTGAATCCAGTGCCTCAGGGGAGCAAGGATGGTGTGAAGGGAGTAGGCAAGCTCTCTGACTTTCTGAGAAGTTGCACGTGCTATTACTTTGAAAATTACTTGTGTCCTGCAGTGCCACCTGTTGGGAACAGCCACCTGTTATAGGCAAAAGTGAGGAATCAATAGCTCAGTACTTTGGAGGCAACACCATCTTCTACGTAAAACTTACTTTTTCTTCTCTTAAAAATATATTTTTAATGGAAAAGTGTGGAATGAAGGTCTTTAGCTACACGTGTGTGTTGAAAATCTGTCTGGCTAACTAATAACTATAAACATGGAAATATCAAATTATTTTATACATCAAGAATCCTTCCATAGGATTAATGAATTCTGATAGCTAAGGTGTTGCTGGTCCCCAGTTCCTGAAAAAGCTGCACGATTCTGACACTTCAAAATGGTGTTCATTCTTTGAACTGATTCAAGAGCCATTAGATCTGACGAATATATTCTGACTTAGACAAGAAACAAATGCAAAATATCCCATAGTCTTAACTTTTCTAACTTGTGATAAGTTATCTGAAAGCTTCTTTCAACGTGCCAGGGAACAAGGTCAAAGGCACAGATGGTCACAAATAAAATATCAGATGCTCAGCGGGAATAATTGAATAGCATTAATTAATAGCCAGTATTCTGTAAGAAAAAGTGTGGTAAAAATAAATGTAGACAGTCCAAAGAGGTATGATTTGGAATGCATAAGCTTCTGGGATAAACAGAGGCATGCTTTAAATGTGGAGAGGCCATTGCACATGCTGACCAAAAATTCAAAGATATTTAAGTGATGCGTTAGAAAGATGAATTTGTGTACTGACTTTTATGTCAAAAGGCAGTGTCTGCTCAAGCCAAGGAAAAAATTGCTGTTGTGATTTTATAGCATATATTTAAATAATTTAATAAGAGATTACCCTCATGCTGTTCTTTTATTTTATTATTTTTATCTCAAAATAGCTACAAAACAGCAGTAGCATAGCAGTGTTCTTCTGACTGATAATGGGTGTTTAGGAGCTATCTGTGGGAGATGTGATAGAAACCAAAGGGTACTTGAACTCTGTTAAATTAGTACAATTTCCTGTAATTAGCAATTATACTTGTTTCATGGGAGGATCTGAGTAACCCCAAAGTAAGAAGCTAGTGCTTTTTGAATTTTCTATTTTTCTACTTTTCCCCTAAAAAGTGAATTTTGATGCTGCATCTAATGATTGAGAAACTGTGTGCTTATGTGTTATTCAGAGTTTACTCTGATGATGCTGGAGAAGCATCTCTTGAGAGATTTATCAACTCTTCCAGTAGCAGTCAAGTAAGAATAGAAAACCCTACCCTTATGAAAAACACAGAAAAACAATGAAGAAGTGAAAGATACATCCCTTAACAGTCTGGGTCATTCCTGCATTAGTGATTAATCTGAGCTCTTTCCTTCTGCAGACTGCTAACATTTCAAAAGCTATTCACCATATTGATGTTCAGGTACTGAGGATGAATTAGAATTCCTTACCTTTTGATTAACTCCAACTTTTGAAGACAAAGTAAAGGAAATTAAAAAATCTAAGTAAAATCCTGTTATAGATTTTTGTATATATTTTTAGGATTTGGATAAAAGAAATAAGACACTTGTGATTTTCTTTAACTTAGCACAAAAATGTTCTCCTTCAAACTAAAGATTAGCTGAAATTGTGGAAATGTGAATGCTTTATTCAAGCTGTGACCATAAGCTGTCAGTTTAATAAGTTTAATAATTGTTTAATCTAAGATGGTTAACATAAAATTGCCAGTCTTTTTTTCTAAATAGTAGTTAGGGAGTAATGTAATGAATGACACCCTTTAAAGGCAGTTTGGGCATACAAACAACCTACAAGCCCTACTGTTTTCACTTATCTAGCTCTTTACTTCATTTTTGTGCTTAGTTTTAGTTCCAATTGCCATTACAAGCAGATTAGAAAGTATTCCAGTCTCTTTGTTTGCTGCTTTAATTTGTATGCAGCTAAGTTCAGAGGTGAGGATGAATTAATCTATTGTGACGAGCAGCAGGTGCTCTGTGTGGTGTCCCTACCTGAAAGATGCATGATGAGACTATACATCTTGTTCTGGGAAGGAATTATTCTGTTTTATCTGTGTTGTTTCTGAAAAATTACATTTCAGAGTCACTTCCTTGCGCAGATGGTGCCACAGTAGCTGTTCACGTATAGCTGCGTTTGAGCACCTGTGAAAGGCAGGGGTCTTATGGAAGGAGGAAGAGAAATTTCTGGCAGATAACGCTGTGGATTTAATTACCAGAATGTGAAATTTCTATCAGGTGCAGCTGTTTCACCTTCTTCTGTTCTTGTCATCAACATATTGTTCTCCATTTTAAGAGACATGAAGCACAAGCACATTATGTATTAAACCAAGACAAACCACTTCCCTCTTTTCCCCAGCACTGCAGCGGGAAGATAAGAACAATCCAATTTCTCATTCTATTCTACAGATTAGATGTTTAACAGGATATGAGAAATCCCATCAGGCACCTTTAAGAAATTGGAGGTTTTGAACACTGCAGTCCTGTGATTTGCTATTGGTGCCTATGGTTTGTAGTGTACCCAGCATTTTAATTAATGAGCAATACATATACAAAATTAATTATTCTCTTTGCCTTCTTTAAGCACATTCAGATTATGAGTTTCTTCTGAAGAAGGAGAGGTATTAGAGATAATTGTTCTCAGCAGGGAGACCAGCACTTGTGTTTTCCAAAGTACACATGAATCCCATTTTAAAAAATACTCTAATTTGGCTGATAATTTGAGTATTGTAACATGGAATGAATACTGGCAGAGAGGCATAAAAAAGAGGTAATGACACTTGCATGCAGTGGTGGAGGTGAGAAAAGGAAGTTGGCTGGAGTTGATGTTAAATTCACTTTTTTTTTTTCCTATTTGTCAATTAATGATATATAGGAGGAAGCAAATGAATTTGCATAGTAGAGGCAGGAACATATCAACTGGACTTGTGCATCCGTCTAATCGGTAAGCAGAAAAATAATGCAATTTAGGTAGAAAAAAAGAGCAGAACAACATAGTTGAAAAACAAACAAACAAACAAAAACACCCCACAAACAAAGAACCTGAAGGACAGGGTTTTGGTTGGATGGAATTAAGTGAAAATCAGAAATGTAAATATATGGGGTTTTTAGAAGTGGGCATAAAAATAGTTATAAGTATAAAATGCAATAAGGCAAAAGAAAAGTGGAAGCATGTTGCAGGGAAAGAAGGAAGGAAGTAGTGTGACTGATTTTAAATATACAGAGAAATAACATATCATCAGAGAAATTATAGTGCCTGTCTGCACTGATTTGGTGAAAACATGCCTGAGGTACTCTGTGATCTCTTCACTCTGGACAATGACAAATGATAGATGTTGTTACTAGAAATGATTAAGCATCTCTGAGAAATGTGTTCATGGGTAAAAAAAAAAATAAAGATGGAAGACCTTAGAGGGAGAAAACTCAGAGGTACGGCTGGAAACTCACACTCACTTCTTGTTCTTGACTCTAAGAGTTTGATCCCTGCAGAGGCTGCAGCATCACTGTTTCAGAGATTACCAATTCACATTGTCCAGCACTCTTCCTTGCTACACACCTCTTCCTCCTCCCTGTTTTCCACCCTGCTGTGCTGTTCTTGGCTATTTACAGGGCAGTGCTGTGTCCTGTGTGGGGTGACCAGGGTCTGAAGGTCTTGACAAATACCTGTCCTGAGATGAGCTTTGCAGTGTCCCAGTGGATAACACGGGCTCTTCAAAATGTTTATGTTGTCTTCATAACTAGGAGGTTTCTCACAGCTGAAGTTTATTCAATGCATGCTAAAAAAGAAGTAGAGATCAAAATGAGAAATGTTATTGTTATGCTACTGAGTAAAACCCTGATGTTCTTGTAAGCTGACCAGTGAATGTAATTCCAGCTGCTCCCATCTGAAAATAATGTGGTAAAATTGGAGAAGACAGCAAGAATGGGCAGCGGCCACAGTTGAAAGTATGGAGTGGCAGCAACCAGGGAAATGAATAAAGAAAACATGATTTTTCAGTGGTAGAAGAGACAAATGGGGAGAGATATAATAAAGACCTCCAAAATCTTCAGTATTTTTTAGAAACTTATTAGAGAGTTCACTTTTACTTTGATAAAAGAGATCTAAAAAGGATCTAGGCAAATCTGTGAAGGAAAAATCTGCAGGGTTATTAAATAAAACATTATTTTGTCCCAGGAAATCCCTGATCCTCCTTCAGGCTCAACAAGACCTAGAGAAATGGGATTATATGACTCCTTTGTTCTTACTTAAACTCTTTTCTAGCCACTTAATGGTCTCAGAAACAAAATGAAACATTGAGAGAGCTCCTGGTCTGCCCTTTAAGGGTGTTCTTATAGTCTTAGTGGTGGTGGAGTTTTTCCAAGACTCTGTGGAGGGTCTTCAGCTTTCATTAATTAGAAAACCGATACAGTCATGCAGATACAAAACTTTCTTACTTCTTGCCTTAAACTGATATTAGCTACTCAAATATTGTACTCCCTCTTGGAGATGGACATGTTAGGGTGAGCATATATTCTACTACATTAAATTCGTAAAATGTTTTGGGATTCTTTGAGATGAAATGAGCTATATAAATGAAAGCTGGTATTATGTTTGCTAAATCTGTGTGACTGAGAAGATCAATCTTTCAGAGAAATGTCTGTAGATACAACCAGTTTATTATTTCTGAAGGCTGAGATTAAAAAAGGGATAGAAAATAACCTCAGCAGACTGGATAAAACTGATCTGTATTTGGTTTCTTTTCCTTCATGGAAGAAAATGATGGATTCTAAAAAATATCAAATAGTACTTTAGACTTGACCTTTCATAGTTCATTTATCCTACCAACCTCGTGTATCTTAGTACCTGTCTTTCTCTACATGAATAAATATGGTAACTACTAATAGACATATATATGAGCTGTAGTCCAATATATCTGTGATTAAATATTTAAAAGCATTTTTTTTTCAAGTTACTTTTGTTAAAAAGTATTACTTAGTAATGTGGAAATCTGTCAAGATGGTGATGTGTTATAGATAGGTTTAATGCACTTCCTTCTGGAAAAGAGTACTTCCTTCCAGAGTATTTCATAAAGTCATATTTTAGACATTCGGACATACCTATCATCAGTGTCTTGTCTACTGAATTTCAAAGAGGAGGTCTAAGTGATAGAACCAAACTCAAGAAGACCACAAACAATAAAACAGCAGGAAAAGACATGGATCCTACCTTTTAATCTCTGAGTTGCCAAGTTTATAATTTCTTCTAGCACTGGCAGATACGTCGCTGGTTTCTCTGGGGAAACTGAGTAGTGTATTCTCTTGAGACTCTTGTGCAACTGGCAGGAGTTGGCAGTTTCAAAGCTGTCTGCCTGCACCAGGTCCTTACATCTTTCTGTCACTGCCATCCTAGCACTTTATGATGAAAAATTGATCGTGCCATGTTCATGTCTGAGTGAATGTGATCTGTGAAAGGCCGTGTTTAGGTGAAAGTTATAAGAATGTAGGTGGAAGTGGAGAGAAGAATGCGAGCAGGTAACAGCTGTCATATTCAAAGATGCCTTGTCTTAGGCCTCTCTGCTTCAGAAGGATCATAAGAACATGATGTAGGTGGAAGTGGAGAGAAGAATCCGAGCAGGTAACAGCTGTCATATTCAAAGATGCCTTGTCTTAGGCCTCTCTGCTTCAGAAGGATCAAAATAAAGGCTTGGTTTTCTTCTACAGTACATGTGTGTGCACATAATTGGTCCAGATTCCATGCACCAGACATACTGCAACTGTAGATAGACTCAGCAGTGAGTCATATGTGTGAGGCACACCCGGACTAAGGTGTAGAAGTTACTTCTCATGTCAGCTAAATCTTGTGAGACTGACATGAGATCTTATCTCTTGGCCACAGCAGTAGACTTGAGAAATTTAACTTTTGTTCTTACACTTTCCCCTGGATACAGAAGGCTTGCTTCAACAGACATTGACAGCTTTTCAAGTCTGTCTAACAACGTGGTGGACACAGGATCAGAAGTAACTTAGTGGTTTGTTCTGCTCTTTTTAACTGCAAAGTAGCAAGAACATCTATACTTCCACTTTCATGGTCAGCAGTACAACAGGCATTGAAATATATTTACAAACAAAACTGTGGAACTGGCTCATTGTTATTTTTTAGATCATTTATTATTCCTAGCTATTTAGGCAATTGTCAGGTTTTGTTAAATGTCCCTATCTTGAAAAGAATTTCATGTTCAAAGATTATTTTTGCTGCATAGAATGCACAACATTTTTTAAATTTTTTTTTTTTTTTCTGTTATATATTTGAAAACAACTATTCTTCAGGACAAAAAACTTTCATCCAGCTAAGTGACACCAAAACAGCTTCTTAGATTTTAGATTCCTCCACATGAAATTGCATGGAAATGTTAATTGTTTATTAAAAAACCCTAGGCTGAAAACTAATTTCTCAGAGTTGCTGGTAGAAGGAAACGATTACCCCAAAACCAATTTCTGTGGAAACTGGGATAGTCTGAAAACAACTAAAAAACAGAATAAAGCAACACATAATTTTATCAAAGAAGTCATGCAAAGTTTAATTACCTGAAATAGGGTGCAGCAGAAGTTTTTATTGATCTCACATGAAGCTTTTGGTGCTTGGTGCTCTGCAAGTCAACTACCTGGTAGAAAATTTCCATTTAAATCTCTCTTTTTCAAACGGCATACAAGTTACTGGTATGAAAGTCTTCTATAGAATTTGTTTTTAAAGCCCTGTAAAGAATGAAACACTAGATGTTACATTTCTCAAATGACCTACTTTCAACTTACTGCCAAGTTTTCTTATTAAATCAGCTCATTGAAGAAAGACATCTTGTTTTCTTGCACTCCATGTCAGCCTATTGATAATGATTTAGTCCACAAGCCACAAAAGATGCTCCCTGCAATGGACTTGGCAAGGGGAGCCTAAGGTCCTGCCTCCAAAGCCCAAAAGCCCCAAAGGTGCCTAAAAGGGGAAGTCATCAATGTTCCCCTCAGAAACCTCCTACCATGTATTAGTCTACTTTTTAGATTATCTGTTGCTTTTCAGATGACCCAACACCCAGCAGGTACAAATTCATCTCTGTGCTCTCCATTTCTCTTTCAAAGCAGCCACCAGTGAGCAACCAAAAACTTGTCCACTGTTGCTAAGGGAAGAAAGCAAGAAGTTCCTGAAAACATGTTGGTTTAGGGATGGTAGAAATCCTCAAGTTGTACTTTGGTTTTGCAGGAGAATAATCTTAGCTGTCTTTTGGAAGAGTTCATATTAAATCATCTCTGATTTTGATCTCTTCTTGTGATGCTGTGTGCAAGATCCTAAACTTCCACTTGTGATTCAGCTGAGAGCCCCCACTGATTGAAAGGCAATAAAAAGAAAAAGCTGAAAGCAGTTTATGCAATTTCGTTGCTGTTTGCCACTCCAGGGCCCCATTCTGAAGTTATCTGAACTCTCTATACCATTGCTTCAGATTGTCAGTAGATTTTCTGCTAAGCTTGCATGGAAGCCTGAAATTCCAAATGAGGGCTTTTCAAGTCATGTTTGTCAGTGGGTATTTCCTTTGTCATCTAGACTGTTTCTAGTACTTCATAATTAATACTTGAATAGTATTTACAGGCTGGGCTCAGTTGTTGTGTGTCAGCCCCTAGATTTTTCCTTCAGTCTTTGACATAAGGCATTAAAATATTAATCCATTTATTTTCTTTTTTTAAGAAGGAAAAATGGTGGGGTTTAATACCACTAATGAAATAGTAATGTGAGGATATGAGGTACAACAAAAATTCAGACAGGTGCAGCTAAGACAAAGCTAGAATCTCAAAATATTAGCGGGGTGGCTGAGTTACTTGCCTTTTTACCCTAAGAATTAACTTCTGTTATTTCCAAGGTATTTTTCTTATAACCATGTATTTCATCTATACATGAATTCTGCTTTATTATCTATGCTCTTGTATGTTTGTACTGGAATAAGAGAAGATTGAACCCAACCCACAATTGGAAATACATCTTTTTCTAGGCAGCGTTGACCATGAACATGTATTTAGCAGGCAGCAGTCCTCTAGCAGTTGACATCTGTTGCTTACCTGGGAATGCTCTTTTGTTCCCAGAGCTCAGCTGAGGTAAACAGTTGCCATTCAGAAGTGTGGTCCTTTTGCCTCTTCCTCTCTCCTTTTCTGCACTTTCTCATTAATTCTTTTTGCTCAAGAGTGGCATTCATCTTGTTTTCCTGCCACTGACTCCCTCTACCCTGTGTAGGCATCCTAGTTCTTGGATTAACCCTGAAGGAACCTTTCTGTTTGGTGTGGGTTAGTCTTGTGCTGGTAGAAAAAGTGGCCAATCTCAGTTTGCCTCATTCTGTAGTAACTGATCTGCCCTTCTGGTGTTTTGAATGAAGCATGATTACTTTTCATTAAGAAATATTTAATTATTTACTTATTAAGTAATATTGTCAAAATATCAGGGTTTTGAGCAAATCAGCTTATCTTAGCTTTGGACAATATTAATTCTGGGGGAACTGAATACGTTTTTAATGAAGCTCAGTGTCTGGGTTTTTTTTGTTTTGTTTGCTTCACCAGAACCAGCTCTACACCTCAAGGTGTCATTGTAGAATAGAAATAAACAACATTTGTTTTTACAAGTTGTCTGTATTTGTTGAAATAAAGTAGCATGTTGTGGTCGTGATGGTCTAAGGATGTAACAAAGATTATAAGCAGCTGGGAAAAATAACCTAGCTTTCATTTCTGTGATGCTTTTATGAGATCACAAATAAGTGAGAGGAGGAAGTTGCCTGTTAGAAATGTAAATTCTTGAGATGGAAGTAGATTATAAGGAACAATAGAGTGTTATCTTTTGTATTTCAAGTCTAGACTGCTCTGTAAAGAGATTATAAAAGAATGATATATGTTGTGATGGCTCAAGGAAGCAGCTGTTTACTCATATGGGTGAATGCTTAATGCCTTTTGCTCATAAAATATCTGTAGAGACAATGCAGGCAAAGGAATACAATTTTACTAATGTTTAAGCACTTCAGCCAAATTACTCAGTAATTCTGATTGCAAATATTTTGCATACAAGCTTGGAAGTATGTTCAGATTAGTTTATAGGAAGCGTAAGCTGAAAATATTGATAGATTTATTAGAATTGATAGACTTATTAGAAATGTATTTCATTTACTAAATAACAAGCATCTATTCTGAAGTTCTGTTCTCAGAGAATTCTTGGTAATTAAACTCCAAAATATCTATAACTATTAAATGTAAAGTTTCTCTGTTTCACCTGGTAACCTTTAGGCTGAGTTTACAGGAAAAAAGCACCTCCCACACATCAGCTGTGTCTCATGATACTTTCAAGGTACTAAGATGCTTTTAAGAAAATAAATCAGTGTCCTTTATTTCATGGCATATTTCATCTCGTGTAGGTACCATTTTCCCCTCCTAATAGGTAGTGTCCAAAAAAGTGAAAATCTTGTAGTAAGACTCAGGTGTCACATTTCCAAAATCTGAAGGCAGAAAAGCTGTGCTGGCAGTTTGGGCTGTCATGAAGTAGTAGTACTCTGTGGAATGGAAAATAAACCTGAGCAGTGATGTTACAGGTAAACACTGATAATTCTAAATGATAAATAGCTTTTTCTTTATTTGACTTTGACAATTTCCTTCCCTAGTGTGTTTAAAAGATAATTTTTATCAAAGGAAAGTAACTGCTATCTGTTTGCTGCAGGACTATTGCTATGCCCAAGCTTGTGTACAAATGTGTAGGATTGCACTGTCTTGTCAGGAAAATCCCATCTCTTAAACTAGCAAATTAAAAACGTGCACAGCAGGGATTTCTGGATCTATTACTGCCTGCTTTTCTGATTTTACTGCCTGTAAACCTTGTTTTTCTAGTCTTGTGCTGCAAAGACTAGTTTTCAGATGAAATCAGCTCCATACTCTGAAGCAGTCTCTGCAAATATAAGAAGTCATACTTCAGGCAATTTCTGCATAGCTGGTCCATTGAGTTGTTGTTCTTCTTGCACCCTATATGGGATAATACTGAAAGTATGTGGAAATTCTCTCTGATTCATATGTGTACATGAGACAATTTGTATGTGGTATATAAACCCTGGGAAGTGATAGCTTTTGACTGTCAATGACATATATTCAATCTGTATAGTCCTCCTATTTGGTAAAAGGTCCAATCTCATCAGTTATTGTGCAGAAAAGTACATGGCATGGAGTCAGGTCTACCTCTGTAGATTCAATACAGTGCTTCACTTCAATGCTTTTCTTGACCTTAATCATACTTTTTAAAAAAAAGGCTATAAAGCCCTCTTGGGTCCTATTCCAACTCCTTTCATAAGTGGGCATACTCTCCTTCCCCTTCCTCCACCATGAGATACCACAGCTCTTACATCTACTTCAAATGAGGTTAAGCTCTATGCAGCAGACAGTGTGTGCCATGCAGTATTAAAGAGGTCCTAACAGTGTGTCTCAATATATGAGAAGACAATGTTTTAAAAAGTCATATCATTCAAATTAAATAAGTTCCGATAAGTTTTTGTGGAGTGATTTCCTCCCACTGCCTTCAAACAAAAATAAAAATTTTGAGTCTGTTTTTTCGGTATTTAGCAATTGAGAGGAAAACAGCTAAAATTTTAACTCTTTCACTCCCTCCCTCCTGTCAGGAGGAAGAAGAGTCTTCAGGAAAATACAGATGCTTTACTCTCTCCTTTTTTTTTTTTTAAATCAGGATAGAGTGAAAATGTATTCAGTTCTATTCATAACATGAAAATAGAGAAAATTGACATTGTCAACCTTAAATTGATCCATTTTTTTCCAGTCTAAGTGTTCCTTTTAATTTTGGAGAGCTAAATAGCTTCCTTATAATGTCTATGTGTGTGTAAAATACATACATATGTATGCATGCCTTTCAGTGGTTCTTCTGGCCTCATATTTTTTTCAATTTTGTCCATTAATAAAACAGGTTATTACTATATTGAAAATATACTATTGCATGCATTCTTTTGAATTATGGATAATTTTTTGGTTTATGTTTTTCATCTGTAAACACAGCACAGTTTAGGAGCAGGCATTTCACACAGACACATGCCTGCAGTCTTTATGACAGCAGTAGTAGTTACCTACAGACACAGACAGGCTGCTCACACCAAAAGTCTATTTGCCTCTGAAGAAACCACTTTTCTGTCCAGGTCAGACTCCACATGTGATGAGAAGTCAAAAAGACAAAATTGGTTTGAAGAAAATAAATTATTTGGCTTGTTCAGTGAATATTCGGAATAACAAATTGTCAGAAACTGGAATGAATTTTCACATGATCATTGATCTGACCTTCAGATGAGATTAATTTACAACTAATAATACACTGTGTTCTAAGTCTCACTGCATTTACTGTTTTCAGTAATCTTCCCTACTTCTAGCCCTCCACCACCCCCTCTTTCCTCTGTTAAGTTGCTGCTGTTCAAGTGCCCTGAGGGTAGATGGGGTGGTGCCAGGTGGTCTGAAGTAATTCCAGGCCAGAGGAGCAACTCTTCAGCTATCCCTCTTCCTCACTTCTTTACGCCTTAAACAGGAAAGCAAATATTAACAATAGAAGTACTGACTTTTCAACTACCTTTTTTCTTAAGGATTCAAAAAAATGAATTTAAAAATTCAGATTTTAAAAGAGGTTTAAAAGCTTTTTGTCCTAGTCTATGCAGAACTGTCAACCTGCCAGCTCAGGTGCAACTAAGACATCCAGAAATGAGAAGACTATTGAGCAGTTATGTACCTTAGAGATTTCAGAATTATGGCTGGTGATGGCTTGCAGAATATTGTTCTATATGCTGAGGCAATAAATTGTTAAATCTTTGCTTTACAGAGGTTGTGCTAATGAAGGAATGCTCTTCCCACAGTGCAGCACTGGAAGCTACCTCAGGTGCTGTTCCCATGTGGGACCCATTTCAGCTGGTTTTAGAGAACTGGTGCATTTTGGGGTTCAGTTTTTATTTTGATTGATACCAGTGGTTTTTTTTTTTTTTTCCTGTATGAAAAATCAGCCTATGTCTTTAAAAAATAACATGAAATATGTTTAGAAGAAAAATATAAAAATTATGGGCACAAATTAGCATTCCTTTCATAAGATTTTTTGAAGATACCGGTTGTCCGTACAAATCTTACAACATATATAGGATCTCTTGAAGAAGGATCTTGTAACAAAAAATCATGAATTGTTATCAGTAATAATAATGAATATTAGACGCTATGAATCCTTCTGTAAGTTCAACATTATCTCAACACCCTCAGAAACTACACTGGCTGTGTAAACACCTTTAAGCACCTGTGATAACATCTGGAAGTACCTGTGATCATGTTGGAACACAATGATAGAAAACCAGGCAAACAAAGTATCTCTGTTTAAAATGAAATATAGTCTGGTTGGTCCTCACAGTCTTCAGTCTTCACCTCTGTTATATGTCCCTCCATAAATACTCATCATGCAAAGGGAGACACTAATGGACCTAGAGAGCAAAAGAACAGGGCAATCTCTCCCCTGGACTGCTAGGATCACAAACAGATGGTGTGAGACAGTTTAACACATCAGTATCAAGAGCATGTAATCTTGCGCCCTAAGCATCAGCTGCAGTAACATTCTTCTGTGTGTATTGTAGCAATTAGACAGAAGAAATTAGTATTTCATAAATAGTTTTCAGAATATTTACACTCCTGTGGTAACTGCCATTTATCCACATCCTCAGTTATCTCACTGCATCATCAGTTGTTCCTTCTGGACAGGTGGGACACTGATGGTGGTTTTGCTTTTCTCTCCATCAGTAGGCTGGAATGAAGCTGTCCCATGAGGCACATTCAAATGATGTTGTCAGTTCCTGACTTCTAGCAGTTGTCCCTGCTGCGTTTTACCACCTTGTGTAGGCTGGTTGGCCGGCCAAGCTGTCCTGTTCTGTCCCCCATCACTGCTTTGAGTCATGTGGCTTACAACTTCGGTAACAATATTTGATACATTTACAAGAATTTTAGCATAGGTTGTGCTGTTGTGTCACTAGTAGCTTTGCTTTCATCTTCAGGAGCAGTGGATGTCTTTTGGCACCTTGACACTCACGTGCTTTTATGTTACCTTTCATTGCTCAGAACTGCTTAGTAAGGGTTCAAGTCTCTATATCCTGCCAGAAGTTCACACTCTTTTTTTTCCTTTTTCCTTTTTTTTTTTTGCTTTACTTGAGTTTCTTAAAATATATCTATATCTATATATCTTGGGTTCAATGTTTTGTTTTTTTTTTTTCTTTGTGTGTTGTTAATTTGCTTTGTTTTTTTAAATCTATTGCCAAGTGCTGTATCATTTTAACTCGATCTGCTCGTTTGTTCTGCTTATCTCCTCTAAGGTGTTACTTCCCAGTTCATCTTATCATCTTGTTTTCATTATAAGGATTAAAATATGAGAGGGCAATATTCATAACTTGTAAGATGCAGGCTGTTTGGTAAAATTTACTACCTTCAATGTATCACACATTTCTCTACTTTGCAGTCTAGTTTTGATAATAGGAGCTGGTTTCATTGTTTACCAGTTCTGTGACAAATTTTTTATTATTTTCAATGAGCTTCAGACCTTCAGCATTTTGGAGCAGAGACCTCCTTTGCTCACAACTCTCAAGTACTTTGTAAGTGATCTATATGATTTCTAAAACCAAATATGCTTATTGACAGACAGGCTTTTTAGTCTAGAGCTTTATTTTCTTTTACATATTTCTTTCAAGAAGAGATTTCTAATTTTGAGAAGAGGTTCAGAGGTAAAGATATGAAAATGAGATTTATTTTTTTTTCTTCTTTTCTTCTCTTGACATGGCAAGAGTCTAAGCATCCCTGCTAGCAATCTGGCTGACGATAAAAGAGAGGTGGTGTAGGAACACAACATGTGTTGACCTTCCCTGGAACTTGTCCAACAGTCTAGTTTTCAGTACTTTCACAAAAAGCTGAAATTCATTTCTGTTTGAACTGCCAAATACATAAGCAGAAATGATAAAGTACAGAAGTGGAATACATTATTATAATGGATATTTGTTGCCTGAGGAATAGTGGGTGGAGAAAAATCAGAATGACCTTTTAGTTGATGGCTATTTTGTGACATTATTATTTTTTACTCTAGAATATAAGTCTGTTATTCTGTAATCTCACCAGTGTGATTACAGTTGTTTTTTTAACAAAAGTGTTGCTATTGGCACTATATAAGATAACGTGTAGTTTTGGACTGTAAATCTTTTCCCTATGTCTGAATGGAAGCCAAAAGGAAAATATGCAAACACAGGGATTTTGCATATGTAATTATTTTCTAAGTAGCAATAGAAAACATATCATGGTTGCATCTGCCACTTTTTAAAAGAATTTTTATGGATGTAGGAATATACAAAAGCAGTTTTCCCATTGCCACATATCTACTGTTCAGCAAATCCATGGAAAAGGCACAAGTTGTTTGTTGGTTGTTTTGCATGTTCTTGCTGTCCTACTGCAAACCAGCAGTAATTATACAAGTAAAACAATTCTTTTTCTCTCCTGACTAGTTTGTCTTAAAAGGAGAGAAGGACTGTGCAGAGAGACAGAAGTAAAAGGGTCCCTGCACTCTGAGAGCTGGTTGTGATCATTCACTGGAAATGAGGAATTCTAAATTACAGTAAATAGCGGCAGATATTTTAGAGGAATCTGAATTTTATTTGGGAACATAATGAAACAGGCTGGGACCTCTTTATAGAGAATCACAATCTCTTGTTCAGGGACTCTATCTCTAAGTGTTCTGTTTGTTACCTGGATTTTGAAAGAGTACCACTTTCTCTAGGCCCTTCGAACTTAAACTTCTCACTCAGTGGTTTGCATCTTACATTTGCAAATTGCAGCTGTTAACAAGACCCATAAATGTTATAAGGAGCATTCCTTTAAGAATGTAATTTAAATAATCTTCTAATTGTTCCTTTCTTTTCCACTGCATACAAAACACTGTTTGCCTAGGTAATTACAGTACCCATAATCTCCTTTAATTTAAAGGAAATTGAGATCACTTGGGCTACCAGACCATCCAAAGTAGTTGTAGCAGACTGAATCTAAGCCTTGTGTTACAGAGGAAAGCTTACTCCATCTTTTAAAACACAATAAAAGTTTACCATGAAAATCAACACTGAGCAAAAATTATTTTTTACATTAAAGCTGTAATAACATTAATCACTTTAATGTTTTTTTTTTCATGTCAAGAGATTAAAAAAAGTAGAAAAATATTAATAGTACTCTATTTTTTGTATAAACTGTGAATTTTGTACTGGTGTCACTTATGTAAAATTATTGAGACAAACTTATGGTTTTCTCTTCATTTCAGACTCCCTTTTCTGAGAACATTTGATTGTTCATACCCTTAATCTTTTTTCCTTTCTAAAGCTTTTTGTGTAATCCTGTGAGCCTAAGTAATTTTTCCTTTTCTGTATCTGCTTTGAACTTTTGTTTTGGCTTGGAAATACTTGGCTTTTTCCATGTCTAACTGCAACTGAGGCTAAACTTATGGTTTTCTCTTCGTTTCAGACTCCCTTTTCTGAGAACATTTGATTGTTCATACCCTTAATCTTTTTTCCTTTCTAAAGCTTTTTGTGTAATCCTGTGAGCCTAAGTAATTTTTCCTTTTCTGTATCTGCTTTGAACTTTTGTTTTGGCTTGGAAATACTTGGCTTTTTCCATGTCTAACTGCAACTGAGGCAGGTTTGGTTCCTGTAAGATTTGATCCAAAGCTTTTTGTGTAATTCTGTGAGCCTAAGTCATTTTTCCTTTTCTGTATCTACTTTGAACTTTTGTTTTGGTTTGGAAATACTTTGCTTTTTCCACATCTAACTGCAACTGAAGCAGGTTTGGTTCCTGTAAGATTTGATCCATTACTTTTTTGGACTATAGTCATTGAAGTTAAGTGTTCTCTGTCCCTTGTTTGGCCTCTGTGACAAAATTCTTCTTTCAATGTGATGATTGCATATCTCAAAAGTTTGTATTACAGATAACGTTCATCACATCAATGTCATAACCTCAAAATTTTTAGTTTTCCATGGATAGAATCGACTTACACTTTAGTAGGTATCAAACTTCAAGCACAAAATTTGCAAAACACAATTTTTCTTGACAAAGACATTCTCACATTTAGTAATCATTAACTCTGTAAGTAATCATATTGAAATTGAGTATAACTGTCTGGTTTATTGTGCAACTCAGTCTATAGGCTTGGAATCTGACTAACTTTTTTATAAAAAAATGAGGCTAGGGACAGGCCAGGACACTAATGTTCTTCTAAGAGCTGTTTCGTATTTTTCAGTCTCTTTCCTTTGAATTATTAGAGCTCTGACTGAAGAAGCACGCCAAATACTCACTTGCTTCATTAACAGTAGAAAGAAAATTGACACATCTCTCCTTAACAGCACATTAGGCTGAAGAACAAAAGCTTTATTTTCTGAATAACAACAAAAAAATCCAAACCAAAACACAAAACAAATGCTGTCTTAGCCAAGGGACATGAAGTTCATAGGCACAAGATGCGTTTGCTAAAGAAGCCACCATTACTCTTGACTCTTCCCTGCGTTTGCCAATGGCTGATGGGGTCTGGGAGATGCTTAGCTGGCTTTGACTGTGTGTGGGTGGACGTATCAGGTAGAGACCAGGCTACACTTGAATTAAACAGCTTCTCTTCTGTCTTTCACTGACACCAGTGCAATTTCAGGTGTGCCTCCTTTTGTGTTAGTCTGTTCACTGGGCTCAGAAATGAAGTATAGTCTTCCAGCTCTTTTTGTTATCTTTGGAGGAATTCATTTGAGTGTTAAACCAGTGTCATGTGGTATTTGAGTTCCCACTGTGTACCTGAAAGAAGGTGATTGGATGTTTTTGGAAAGATGGTAAGCTCACTGGAGTGGGGTTGGACTAAAAGACCTTTAATGATCCCTTCTAACCCAGAGCATTCTATGAGTCTAAGATTAATGGAGCCTCTGATGTCATCAGCTTCTCAGAAAGAAACAAATAAACAATTTCCCCTTTCCAAAACCCAGATCCCTGAACTGAGGGTGAATAAGGATGGAACTCTGATTAAACTGATGTGTTCTGAAATGGCCAATAGTTTTGCATAAGCTATCAATGTGTGAGTGTTCTTAATTCTGGTAATAGTTTTACTGATAGGTATGAACACAAAATTGAGGTTGATGTCTTTAAGCAATAGTACTGTAAATACAGAAAAAACACAGAATACCATCGTATGGAGTGTCATATCAAAGTTTTTGTGAGAGAATGACGCACACAAGAAGAGGGATCATATTCCCGTATCTTTTTGTTCCCTTATCTCTTCTAATTTCTGTAATTTCATGGCAAGAGGATTCTCTATAACTGAGAGTTCAGAAGATTTTAAATTCCTAGTGTTTCTGTTCTTTTGGGAAGTGTGGGCCTGTTGTTTAGAGCCCAGGGTTCAGACCAAGCCCTAAGATGTGTTTGTGCTTCCATTCAGCATTTTACAGCATTGGTCCATTCTCTTTTCCTCTCTCCTGCCTTACTCCAATTTCCTTCTATCTGTTCTGTGTTTTCATAATAAGAGAAATAATGATCTCCAGAGTGCAACAGGGTAGGAAGGGTGGATTAAAGACTGGCGTATTTCATGAGTTTTAATAGTAAACTTTTAGATATAAAGCTAACTTTTTTTTTAAACTTTATTAAAACATCCATAAATCCAAAGCAGGATTTAGCACATGCTTAATGCTAAACATGTCCATAGGATAGGAGTTGCTTGTTTACACGTGCTCCTTTCAGCTAATGTTGACCCCTGTGGTTTTGTTTGGGAAATATCCGTATTTGTTCCCTCCTGCAAATTTGAGTGGTTTATGCCTGTGTTTGCATTTTTCATACTATAACAAATACAGGCAGAAATGAAAATTGTGAGACACAGTTAGCTGAGTACCTACAGAGAAATAATTGTGTCTAACTTTGTCTAAAAAGAGAAAATGTAAAAAAAAAATATAAATCACTGAAGTGATAGGGCAGTGCTTGTGCCAAAATGCAGCAACCTGTTTTGTCATAAGCATTTCTGATGCTTTGCTGCTGCTGGATTAAAACATAAGAGTGAATTAACTTGATTTTTTTTTCATAGTGCCCCCAGGGGATTTTTAGGGGTTTGGTTGAACTGAGGACTTTATAGCACATTATAAACTGGATATTTTTTTCAGGTGCTCACTATTAATATTTTATATTTGTACATGTCTGTGTAGTGCTGTACTTGCAATTATTTTGCTGAAGTTTGAAGAGTTGCAATAAATGTGATTTTCAAAGAGAATGAGGAATTACTGTTCAGGGTATTTGCAAAATACTTTCACATTTATTCTGCTTGAATCATTAAAAGTTTGCAATCAAAAGAAAAACATTGCTGGGATTTTTTTTCCATATATCTGTGGTTTGCTTTGATTGAGGAATATGTTTTCAATGTTGTAGATATTCCTTTTTCCTCATTAAGTCTTTTGTTATTATTGATAAGAAATGTGCCTGTAATTTTATCTTTGCAACGTTTAGTGAAACATAACCCCAATAAACATAAAAATTATCACTTAGAACTGAATAGTCTAACAATTTTAACTTCTATTTGAATTGTTTATGAGAAATCAGCTTAGATATTCTTGTGCATTATAATTACAAACCCATAAGCCAAAATTGTACTATTGCCTTTTTCACTAATTTCCTAATGCTTCTAATTGTCAGTTTTTCTGAATGCCACTGTCAGTGGGTACAAATGATTAACGTGGGGGTGAAAAAGGCTTCTTTTAGCTAACCTTTGTTGAAAATTAGAGTTTGCATTGCTTTTTTTCTCACTCGAGGACATTCAGTTACAATATACGTAGTTGCTGTTCTACTGTAATGTAGCTTTAATTTGACCTGGAGTCATTTTGAAGGTAAGGTAAATTAGCTCACAAGAGTCTGACAGAGTAGACTGTTTCTCCTTTTGCATGTGTTATAACTATATATATAGTTTTATATATATATAGGGATCCACTGTATGTGAGTAGACTATTTACTGCTTAGTGTCTTGCCTGCTGCCTATCCGTTGAAGCACAGTGGCATCAGTTGTTTTCAGGAATAATAGAGGTGGTTTCTTTAGGAGGAAAGCACAGAGAATGAATTCATAGGAAGAGTATGTTGACTTTCTATTAAACTTTTTTGTCAGCCTTAGAGTACAGAATCATAGAATCATTTCGATTGCCTAAAGACCTATAAGATAATCAAGTCTAATCAAGTCTAGCTGTAAACCTAACACTGCTAGGTCCACCACTAAACCGTGTTCCTAAGTGCCACATCTACATGGGTTTTAAATATTTCCAGGGACAGTGACTCTGCTACTGCCCTGGGCAGCCTGTTCCTGACTTGGATAACCTTTAGGGGGAAGGAAATTTTCTAATATCCAACTTAAACCTTCCCTGGTGCAACTTGAGGCCATTTCCTTTTGTCTGGTCTGTTATTCCTTGGGAGAAGAGACCAACCCCCACCTTGCTACAGCCTCCAGTCAGGCAGCTGTAGAGAGTGATAAGATCTCCCCTGAGCTTCCTTCTCTCCGGGCTAAATAACCCCAGCTCCCTCAGCTGCTCCTCATAAAACATGCTCTGCAGATACTTCACCAGCTTCGCTGCCCTTCTTTGGACACAATCCAGCACCTCAGTGTCCTTCTTGTAGTGAGGGGCCCAAAACTGAAGCCAGCGTTCGAGGTGCAGCATCACCAGTGCCAAATCCAGGGGCATGATCATTTCCCTAGTCTCTAGTGGTGCTGGCCACACTACTTTTGATGCAGGCCAGGGTGCTGTTGGCTGCCTTGCCCACCTGGGCACACTGCTGGCTCATATTCATCTCTCCACCACCACTCCCATGTCCTTTTTCACCAGGTAGTTTCCAGGCAATCCTCCCCAAGCCTATAGCATGGTGTGGGGCTGCTGTGTCCCCACTGTGCATCTGCAGCACTGAAAAGCTGCAGAGCTCTGAGTGTCAGTTCCCCTCAGAGTCATTCTGTGCTTTAAAGGTTAATCTCCTGCTTGGTTTCTGACATGGCAGGTGGCTCCCAGGGAGCTGGTTTGCAGTGTCCGGCTCTCACAGTTGGCAGATGTACCAAAGGAGACAATTGGGGGTTTGTTATGGCTGTTAAATGGAAAAATACAGAGCATAGTTCAATAAAAATAAAGGGCAAAAGAGGAAATGAGGAGGGCAGGAGAGAGCCACGTACAATGGAATGAATTACTTCACTGAGTGAAAAGGAGACATGAACGCTCTGAAGTGATCAGCACACAACACTGCTGAAGGGAGGGTTTGCCTCAGTGAACTATTTTTCATTGCTGATACCACTAGACAATGCTTCTTAAAAAAAAAAGTCATGTCTAAGGTGTGATCAAACAACTATGAAAAATTAATTATCCTAGGACGACATACTATTTTTTTAAGTTATTTTGTAGAGAGGAGAAACAACAACGAATTTGTCACAGTTAATTCTTGACTATGTTTCTTTTGTATAGCGTTACTGTTTTGTAGTGTATTAGTAGAGTTCCTTTCTTCCCTGAGGTATAAACTGTACATGAACAGGTCATGTACAATTCCTATCATTTGGCTTTTTCATTACCCACCCTGTAGAGGTGGCAGAGCCATGGTAGACAGTGATGCCATTCACATGTCTTGTTATGCTTTCAAATATATTTGAATTCAACCAACATCCTTGTTTAACAGAAACTGTGATTGCTGTTACAAGTATTGTTTGGGTTATCTTTTTATTGTTAAGCAAGTGCATTCATTAGATTAAACAGGTGCATTCAGTAATTCAACTTAAGAGTTATTAAGTCCTAAATTAATAATATATTAATGATATTATCTTTTGACATTTGAATTAAAATTTTTACTCTAAACAGAGCCAGGATTATATGGGTCAAACCACCTGCTGTCTGAGGTGGAGCCACAGGCATTGAGAAGTGTCATTGCCCACAGAAAGGTCTTCATGGCTGTCAGTACTGGTACCCATCAGTGCTGATAGGTGTCCATGCCTTCCAATAATTATCAATGCCTATTGGTATTGATGCTTATGGGTGTCCATAGGTACCGCTAGTGTCTTAATCCCAAACCATGTTGTCAGCCTGGAATGAGAAATCAAAATTATTTTTCTTACCAGTCTTTCCAGTTGGGAGTGTTTATCTCCTAGAAATTAATAATAAGCCAATAATTTGGGGGTTGCTGCTTTAGGCTGAGATTCAGTGTAGGTGAAAAGGGTGCAAAGCAAGAGCTCTGAGTTTTTATTGGGAAGCACATGAAAGCACTGTGCAGAAACATGTGGGTTGGGATGCATCTCGCCTACCTCACCAGTGGCAACATCTAGGCTCCCTTCAAAATGCACCTGTCTCTTTCTTCTGATTACAACCTGCTGTTACAGAATGACAAGGATAATGATCTGAAGTCTGACTCCCCTTTTCTAAGTGCAAAGATCAGTATTACAAACATCCAAAGCTAAGTGAGCCAAACACTAACTTTAGGGTTTGGCATATAAAGTGGGATCTACTCAAATCCCTTCTTTTTTTGCCAGTGCCTTGCTAGGTGCTTGCTGGCTGTTGTACTGTTGTTTGGTATCAGCAGCTAGAGAATGCAGAGGATTCTGCATGAAAACTGGGTCTGTCAAACAGCAGAGTGGTGCATGGAGCCAACAAAATGTTGTCAGACCTGGAGCATGAGGCTGTGTGTGTATTGGCAGGGTTTCATGTGGGTTCAGGGTCAGGGCGACAGTGCAGAGGCACCTGAACTGCACCTGCAGGGAGCAGATTTAGGCTTAGCAAGACATGACTGCAGGGTTGTGCACCTTTTAAAAATAACCATTCTATTTTGAGAGTCGTGTTAGCTTTGGAGTCTCATTTTATCTACTTAGGAAATGAATACTGGCTTGGCATCCATCAGGAGGTAGAACCAGATAAGCTATTGGATTTCAGATATCTGAAAAGTGACACCATAGCTTGATGGTGAGCACATGGAATTAATGAATAGAGTAGTATCTTGAAAAGATGAGAGCACTTTATTAAAAAAAAATTAGACCACTGTTTTTTTATTATTATTATTTTCTTTTTTTTGTGCAGTTACAACACCTGGCATAGTAAGAAATGTCTTCTGGTCTTACTGTACTACAGAGTGATTAAATACTGGAACCCATCTAGTGCAGCCTTCTGTAACTGAACAGGTACATATAAGAAGGGGTTCAGAGAAAAAAACAAAAGGATAATCCCTGCTACTGCCATTTCTTTTTCTCTGTTTATATAACAGTAAACCAATGAACAACGTATTAGTTCCAAGTTAAGATATGGAAAGGTTTTGTTAAAACTTAAGGCCAAGTGTTTCTTTCAAAATCACGCTTCTGTTAGTGAGACAAACATTTCTTAGTAGATGTAAACAGTACACTTTATTTCCAGAACAAAAATCTGATATTTCTATACTGAAAGATAGGTATAGCATGTCAGAAACCAGCTGTATTCATTAACTTGTTTGTTTAAACTAACTTGCCCGTTGAATATTTGCCTAATGCAGCAAAGTAATCCAAACCAACATTTTCAGTAGCAGGTTAATAATTTTGAAATAAAATGCTTATCACTCAAATCCAATTTATTCCTCCCAGAATCAGTTTTACTGGCTGACGAGAACCGTGTTGTGGTTGAGTGTAATGGTAAGAAAAGAAGTTTCTTTAGGAGGAAAAAAACCCAACCCATTTTTTTAAAACCTACTTTTAAAATTTCCAGTGGTTTAGAAAGCACAAATTATGTTAGCTGACAAGATACATAAAACTGTTATTATTATATAGAGGTCTAATATGTATTACTAGATTAATTTATTATCTTTATTATTAATTTTGAGGGTTTATTTCAGCTGAAATATACTTTTATTCTCTTTACATAGGCTTTTGAATAATAACCAAATCTGGAAGATTTCAACAAATGGCTCTGAAGGGCTTTAAAAATCTGCAAAACCTGTAATTCAAACTAGAAACCTCTCTCTGATGTCCCTCAATAGCGAAACTGAGATTTTTAGTAATTTAAAAAAAGAAAAGTTATTCAAGTGCAAACCAGTATATTCATAGCCTGCCACATTTAGTTTGTATTTACCGAAAATCATGCAGTTCAGCAAAATGTGATTGGACTAATGAAGCAATGAGAAGTAATTTGGTTCTGTGTGTTTTCCATCTAGTTGCTTAATTTTGAAAAAGGATTGCATAAGGTGATCCGTTCTGTTGCTGCTTTCATTGGCTTCCCTTAAAATTTTAGTCACTAACCATAACTACTCTTGCTCATGTTCATATTTTTGGGGAATTTGTGACATTCCATTTCACATCATACACAAATGACAAAATATTGTTCAACAGAACTTTGACATTGAACAGTTTCTGTGTTAAAAAACCCCAACATATTAATCGATCATGATCAATGTAGATATAAAGGCTGTGAGCATTTCAGGTTCTGCTGAAGATTGCTGTAACACTAATGTAATTAATGTACTAAATGTGAAAAGCATGAACCTATAGAAAAGAGTTTAGGT
The DNA here is from genome assembly GCF_000691845.1 of Merops nubicus. Lineage (NCBI taxonomy): Eukaryota > Metazoa > Chordata > Aves > Coraciiformes > Meropidae > Merops > Merops nubicus. Next base: position 88,318 of record NW_008588921.1, read on the forward strand.
TCATCATTTTTGACAGAAAGCTTAGTACACTTAATAGTAACAACGTGCACATAGACTAAATTAGGAAATGAATCAATTAAAGATAATAAGTGTGCAAATGTGATGGTGTTCTGTTGAACAGGGACCCAGTAAAAGCTATCCCAGAGCTCTTCAAGAATTTAAGCCAAACTATGATGTGGAATAATTAACTACAATATCCAAGAAATTGTAGAGAAGATGAAAGATATAAAGGTTTGTATGTCTATACTTCTATCTGGAAAAAAAAGGTACTTTCAGAGCTATGTACTAATTGGGCTAATTCCCACATGTCAGAAAGATTTCCTGAAACACATGTTTTAGTAGTTGATCTATAAGCATCTAGGGGGTAAGAACAGATATTTCAACTACTGATGGACTTCAGCTAACGTATTTCTTGAGACGTGTCACTCCTTCTGCTGGGGCAGAAGTATTGCATGACAGTTTAATTCACACATCATCTTTCACACACTTCCATCTGATGTTCTTGCAAGCAGTTTATGGAAATGAAGTGACTGACTGGTGGGTAGTGACCTCAGTGAAAAACTTGATTTAGTCGGTGGCTTACAGTGGTCAGCTGTTAAGCTGGAAGGATACTGTGTGAGTGAAGATTGTTCTCAGTCTAGGCTGTAGCCAAAAGTGTTAACAGAAACCAGCAGCAAAATCTGTTCCCAAGCGAGTGAATTTAAGGGTGAAACTATTGTGGGAGAAGAAAAGGTGGGTTGTGGATGCAGGTTACTGGAATGCTCATTTACCTGCTTTACCATCACAGCACTGAGAAAGTAAAAGATTTACCAGCCAATTGTATCCAGACACTATTCATAAATACAGCCTCATTTTACCTCACTTCAGCTTCACTGTGATTTGGATTTGTTAATTTTACATCAGCTTGGCTTGCTCCTGATAATATACAGAACCTGATTATTTAATGCAGGTCATATCATGTCCTTTTTTTGGCTTAGTACAGCAGAGAGCAGACAAGTCTTCTGTTGTATGATATCTGGAAACTGAACTAATCCAGACCGAGGAAGAGTGCAGCATAAAGATACCTGTAACTCATACAGTCATTTTGGTTTCTGGATATCTGCAGCACACCTTGGAGGCAGAAGAGAGACCTATGTTTTCTGTTATATGTTTTCCTGTCATAGCATTGGCTAGTCAGAAGGTTCATGATTAATTTGTTTATTCTTGAGGGTGTGAAGAAAACATTAAGCAAAACTGCACACCAACCAGCCACCACAGATAGTGCTATCAACTGAAAAAACCCCAGCCACCCGAAACATTAATGCTGTTACCTTCTCCCTGTGTAATCTTGTTCACTTGATGTACTTCATCTCTACCAGAAGGGTTAGAAATTGGCTTAATTCATCCAAGTTCTAATCACTGCACTGAATAGTTTTCTGTTCAGTCTTAGCTATCTTATATTAGATTTTAACTTACAGATGTCACTGCATATTTTACAGCTTCCAGCAAATAACCCTGGAACTCTGTATTCTATTTTTTTTAATGCTGTGAAATCTTTGAGTGTGTTCTAGTGTTCATTTAAACCATTAGAGTCTTTGAGATCCATGACAATTGGAATGTTTTCTGGCTGTTAAGAGTTTGGATGGATCAATATTTAATTCAAATTTGTCTCCAAGTTATATGGTAATCATCTATTTTATGCCAAATATTTATAATATAGATTGAATAAAACCTGTATTTGTTCTCATAAATACAGGTTTTACAGAATGAAGACATTCCTCAATCACTCATTTTAACTGAAGAAATCTTAAATAGCATGGGCTGACTTGTGACTTCTTATAGATTTTGATAACACCTGTAAACTATGGCAAACATATGTCTCAATTAGAAGACCCTAAAGCTTTTTCAAATATACTGCCCTCTTCTCTCTTCTCTTCTCTTCTCTTCTCTTCTCTCTTCTCTTCTCTTCTCTTCTCTTCTCTCTTCTCTTCTCTTCTCTTCTCTTCTCTCTTCTCTTCTCTTCTCTTCTCTTCTCTCTTCTCTTCTCTTCTCTTCTCTTCTCTCTTCTCTTCTCTTCTCTTCTCTTCTCTCTTCTCTTCTCTTCTCTTCTCTTCTCTCTTCTCTTCTCTTCTCTTCTCTTCTCTCTTCTCTTCTCTTCTCTTCTCTTCTCTCTTCTCTTCTCTTCTCTTCTCTTCTCTCTTCTCTTCTCTTCTCTTCTCTTCTCTCTTCTCTTCTCTTCTCTTCTCTTCTCTCTTCTCTTCTCTTCTCTTCTCTTCTCTCTTCTCTTCTCTTCTCTTCTCTTCTCTCTTCTCTTCTCTTCTCTTCTCTTCTCTCTTCTCTTCTCTTCTCTTCTCTTCTCTCCTCTCCTCTCCTCCTCTCTCCTCTCCCCCTTCCCTTCCCTTTGCTTTATTCTCTGTTTCTTCCCTCCTTCTCTTAAAGTTAATAATATTATTGAATTGAAATCTCTGGTTTTATATCAGTGTGCTTCCTTCTTTGTGATGGTGTTCAATTGTTAGAGCTGGCTGGGAGGCATATCTGCTTTTCAGTTACAGGCACCCTCTCTAATTTCTCCTTGTGAACTGAGAAGCTCTAAGCACAGTCATTGCTTTCCTACCCGATGCTGTGTGGAAAAAAAAGAATTAAAAATCCAGAGATTTTTTTTTTCGTTTCAGAGCATACAGAAAGCCCCAGATGCTTGTGCATACATTACCACATACCCATAACGAGGATCTAGATATATGTGGGGGAAACTGGCTTGTTTACTAGGGGAATGATAGAGGAGATTTTGCAAGGTACTTAGGGGTATGATAATTCAGGGTACAGTACTTTTAATGAAATGCAGGGCTGGGGTAGTTACTTAAGACTTGTAGTAAGCTGGGCTGGAGCTTTTCGTCCTACTAGGGCTGTTCCTGAGGAAGATCTGCTCACAGGTTGACTGAACAGGTAGAGTCCTCAAGAACTGGAGGGGCACTGTTGGGAGTGCTAGGGTGTTGCTTTATAATTACATGGCTCAAGTTCATCATAGCTGCACTGTTGGAGCTCAGCAGCAGTTAAAAGCTGGTTTTTTTCAGCCATGTCTTTTTCAGGTCAGGATGTGTCATTGTTACATCCGAGGGTATGTAGTAACCCAATTCTACAAGTGGGCACTAGAGTGTGTCCTTTGAACGGGTGCATGGATAGCATAATAATCCAAAATGTCTAAACATATGGATGTCCCTGATTACTGTAGAGGGGTTGGACTAGATGGCCTTTAGAGGTCCCTTCCAACCCAACACATTCTATGTTTCTATGATTCCGTGTCTTCTGTTACAGTGCTCTTTGTAGTCACTGATAATCAGCCAGAGCTTCCAGGATGACACAGTAGGACTCATGTCTGTTAGGCTGGTCAGGATGCTTCATTAGAAGGCAAGCTACCAGTACAGAAATAGTATCTTTGATGAATGCTTAGGTTGGAGCTGGCTTAGGATGCCTCCATTGGTCAATGGTGGCGTGGTATAGAGAATTGTGGGATCTACTCCCTCCCCATGATGCACCATGCACAGGTCACAGCTGACTCTGAACCAGCCCTCCTCCTCCTCCTGGTATCCCTCACTGACATCTTCACTGGTGGGTGGCATTATGGGTGCAGATGTCCTGAGGCAGTAGAAGTTAATGGTCAATAATAAGATGCACATGGTGTGCATGATGACCTGGGCATCATGGAGACATGAAGGGACTGCTCAGGAGGAAGAAGTGCCATGTAGGATGCCTTGTTGGTCTGACTTTAATTCACTGATTTCACAGTTTAATTCTCAGTAGAAACAGGGCTACTAAAGTCAACACAGAGAAAGCCAGGGCAGCATGACAGTTGCCACATGCATATAGACAGGGGTTCACTGAAATTTGGTTTATGTTTTATTTAAAAATTTCTGGGATAGAGTTTACTTAACCTTAGTTAATCTATTCTAGTGTTTTTAAAGCTATTTTTTTGTTCTGGCCACAGAAGTAGGAATAACTTTTTTTTTTATATTTTTGGTGATCCTTTACACTTTTAAGGCAAGTATAATAACTTGTTTGCTTGTTTTTTTCTTCTCTATTCCACCTCGATTATAAATCCAGTATTTTCTAAAAGGATATGTTTTCTAGGCCTTCAGTCCCCTTTCATATTCTTCTCTAGACTTTTTACCATTTCTTAATGTAGTAACCTAATTAGACCTCAGTCATGCTGAGTAGAGAAGGATTTCTTCATGTCTTCTGTATAGTATTCCCACTTATATTTCCTCACAACACTTTATGCATACACTTCATGTATACTGTTTTGTAACTATCCCCATCTAACTGCATCCTTTTATCTCAGTAAATTTAAAAAAACTGTCAAGAATGTTTTAAATTCAAGCCTGGTTTTCAAATTAAAAAGTATACTCACATCAGCACTGGAGAAGGAGCAGTTCTGTACAGTCCCTCTCAGTGTCCTGTTGGTGACCACAAACCACTTACAAACCAGTTTTACATTCATCTCCTGCTGCCCCACAATATTTCACAGGAAAACCAGAACTTGTAGACTTTTTTCTCTTGGACACTCACAAGGTACCTTGGTGCTTGAAACAGATGACTGGAATAGATGACTCATGTAATTGAAAGGGACTATACGGTACAAGAAAGCAACTTTTGATCTTTCTCTGCCTTTGTATAACCCTGTAGAAATCATGGAGCTGCTGTTGTTGCTGACACCTTGAGAAGGGGGAATTATATAGGTGACATACAAGTTTTTGAGCTGAAAAAGAACCTGAGGTTCATTTGCTTTTGGCCTAGTATGGAAGTAGGAGGAACTGAAGCAGAAATCCTTGACAGTAAGCTAAATCTAGCAAGCTCTGGGATGTATTTTCTATGGCTGAATCCAACAATGTTATCTGAATGTTGTGTCAAGAGCTGTAGTATAGTTGTAACACACATTCCTTTTGCTTTTTCCCTCTCCACAAGGTCTATTACTTTGATAATTTGACAAGTTAATGTTGGCCATCACATATTAGTGTGTACAACTGAAATCTATGAGACAGTCTCTAATAGATTGTGGACTTCAATTAACCTTTAATATGGATAAAATGTGAAAAAGGGATAAAATAGCAAAAAAGGGGTTTATAGTACAAAAAAAAAAGCAACATGGAAAAAAAAATTGAATATTTCATTTCTATTCATAAGCAGGAAATTAAAAAATCTTGGGGTAAAGTATTATTGGTTAAGATGATCCAGCTAAAGAACGGAATGTATACAGAGGCAATTAGACAAATCCAGACCCTGACAACTATCAGAGAATCACTGTAGAAAGCCTTTCTATTTGAAAAAGCCTTCCCATCATTCAAATGAAACTCTCATCTCTGATCACCTAAGTAATCTTGAAATTGGTGAAATACACCTGGGGTTTTTTTTATGCTTTATCTACTTGTTTAACTATGTATTCTGCTTGTGATAACAAAGAGTTAATTTTTTGTTCAGCATGCTTAAAAAGTAGCAGAAAAAAAAATGTACAAGTGTTTACCAATATGTTCACTGATACTGAAAAGAACAGATGTTGTTGCTGTTGGAGTTCACTTCTCAGCCTGCATTCCCACTGTAGCACAAAAGAGGAGGGAACTCAGGTGAGAAAGCAAAGCCAAGCCCTTTGATGTAGATAAAGATACAGCCATTGAAGCATAAAGGCAGAGAGTAGCAGAATATAGGTAGCCTCACTCCTCTCTCATCTAGCCTCCCTCTCCCCCCCAAAAAAAAAGTGAATTCCTGAGATGTCTTAAGTTTCCCAATGCATTAAATAAGAGGGAAGAACCCAGTGGCAAGGTAGTGATGCAGTGCTTATGGTTTCTGACACAAAGTTAACCCTGCAAGAATAGCTTTTGGGCTGCAAAAATGAGAGTTTGGAGGAGGCTGACAGATTTCTGAAATGATGATGGAAGGTTTCCTCCTTAATGCTCCGAAGCCACCGTAGTTGACAGCTGTATAAAATGTTATGTTATGCTAAGAATTTAAGAGTTATTTTATGTTAGTATTTTATTTTTCAAATAATTAAAAAGAGGCTGGTGAAGAGAGACTGTGAAAGATCTTTCGTGATTGTAAATGGAATTCCGTTTCAAAAAATGGGAAGTATGGATTTCTGAGATGATTTTGAATTGAGATTTTTCTTTGGGTAGCACATATAGTTTTGGCTGTCAGGATGAGACTGAGGCATTGTCAGGAAACCATCTGGCTACATTAGTTAGGCAAAATTTGTTTCACCTGCCGTCAGCAGACCTTCTACAAGGGATTTAGGAACATGTCTCTCCATTGCAAATCAAAGCTGAAAGTTGGAAAGGCATCTCCTACAGGTGCTGAGTGTTCCTGGCAGCATAGTCACTCCCTTGTGCAGCAGCAAATTAGCTATTAGCACCTGAACTAGTGATGCTGGGAGCTTTTTACAGGCAGTGGAGAAAACGAGGTATTTTTAGGTAATGTTAACTTAGGAACTAGACATGCGTTCAATCTATTTTAGATATCTAGTTTAGAGCAGGGTAAATCACCCACCAAAGTTGCCTGTTTCTGTTCAACTCTTTATTCAGGTTATTAAGATGATTTGCTCAAAGACAGATGCCTGGTTTGTTGATATGAGTTTGTTTAATGAGCCCCTTTCTTCTCCCCACTTCTGCAGGAACAAGGAAAGCTGAAAGTTGGTGACAACACCCTCCCTGCTCTGTCCCCACAAACAACTGGCACAAAAGTAAGACTTTAAATTTTAATTATTGTCATACAATTCCTGTTGCAGTTTAATTACAGTTTTGTATCTTCTTGTTCTGCAAGTTGGAACAATGTTTGGGTTTGGTGGTATTTTACTCCTCGACATGTTAACCTGCAGTTGAATAGAAAGTCTCAGTTTGACCTGTGAGGTGTTAGTGATGTGTCTTGATATCTGTGGCTCATTTTCTGAATTTCTCACCCTCTAAATCCATGTATCTCAAGTCTGACGGGTTTTTTTGAGAATTCTGATTTCTATAAGGCATATAATTTGACTTAAAATTCTTTCTTTCCTAAGTTGCTTTTAAATGGATTTATAATACGAAACAGGTTCATTTATTAAAGTAATAATTTAGTTGCTAAATGTTTTTTTTTTTTCTAGAATGGCAGTTACTTTTCATCAAGTGATGCCTTTGCAAATGAACGCTGAAAGTGGTGAAAAAACTAGCAATGAGATTATGAACATGTGTTGGGTTTTTTTCCTTGCTTTGAATAAAGTATTGTAGAAAAAAATCAATATATTTTGAAAAATTTTACAAATTATGAAGTGAATAAGGTACAGTATTCCTTCAATGTCATCTGTATTTCATCACTGGGAAGGATCTAATCTGAATTATTTTTCCTTAAATGTGAATTTATTTGATTATAGGAAAGCTAACATTAGAATAAAAGATAGGTCTGTCTGACATTAACGTTTTCTGCTTTGTTATAATTTATCTTTGCAGTTATCTGTACAAGAATAAAATTCACACAGTAGATCATCAGGCATTTAAGGGACTTGCATCTCCATAAAGCCATAACAGAACCAGAACTATTTACTGAAACGTCTGCAATGATGTTTTTAAAAACTTTTTGTTGTTGTTGTTGCCTTGAAATATGGGAATTTATACTTCAGGACTGGGTAAATTCATTCTGTATATATAGCCACAATTGCCATAATTAAAATTTGCTATTATCCTGTTTAAGAAAGACATTAACCTAATTATGATTACCACTAGAAAACTAAATATGGTTGCATAAACTTCCTTAACCAAGGCAGAAACACCAATAACCATAGAGGAAAGCTCCAATACTATATGTGTTGAAATGCTTCTTGGAAAACATTCCTGAATTCCATTCATACAAAGGGAACCTTGGGATACTTGATTCTTGGTTGGAGTGTGTGGTGCCCAAATATATAAGCATCTTCCCTTCCTCTCCTGGCCCTGTCCTTCTCCCTCCCCCCAAACCATGTATGGTAATCTGAATACTGACAGGTATGTAAGCTATAGAACTGGATAGTAAAAAGAAATGAAACACAGTACTACACCAAAACAAAGACTTTGCATGTTCAGTAGAACAAATGCCACTGAAATAACATTTGATAGTCTGTATATCTAGCTGTTAGTCATTGAATATTTTTCTTTGAAAACATTTGGAAAATTAGCAATGACTTTGGGATTGACACTGCAGCCAATGTCAAGATTTAAGTTTTCTGTTGTAAAACTAGAACAAAACCAAATATTACTTCCCATTACAAACAGATGTTCATATTAGCAGAATGTAGTTAACTGCTGAGAACAATATTTCAGGGTCATAGAATTATCAAAAGAATAGCTAATTATTTCTTGAATGTTTCTGTATCATTACTTAATAATTCTACCATGAAAGTCCATGTAACAAGCTATGCTGCAGGGCAGAGACCATGTTTTCAAGGCATCATTCTTAAAATTCTTAGCTTTGCTTTCTTGGAGTTGTAGTACAAATAGACTTATTTGCTCAGCTGTGTATATCTGAGCACATATCTGAAATAAAGATGCAGACATTTATAATGATGGCAGTGAAATTACTGAAATAATACTTAAAAGCTAATATAAGGCTTCTTCTGATATGTTTTACTTTCATTTGCCAATTATAGCATTCTACTCTGTGTGAGAATTTGGCCATGTTTGTCATAAAAATTTCAAGACTGGCATGAAGTCAGAAGTATTATTCTTGTATTCTAAGGGAGAAGCTGTGCACAAAGATTTGACTGGCTGGCCAATGAGAAGATTGACAAGAAGAGGTAGGAGAGTTAGACTTTGAATGGACAAAAAAGTCCTTACTTTTGCAAATTACTTACTAGGCATGATCCCTCTTTGTATATTCCAAGTGACTTCACAATGTAGCTACGAAATCTGGGAGAAGGAAGAAATGCTTTTGTGGAGGTTTTAGAAGCTTGTTTTCATTTTAATGGGGAAAGACATTTCAAAATATAGTCATCTACAAAGGAAAACAAATAAACAGAATATTTACATTTCCTTTCCTGTCCTTTGAAATATGCTCGCTCATTAAAATTAAAAATTACATTACTTTCAGCTGTAACTATATCTTTTTTTTTAAGTCTTGTGCAATATAAAGTAATAATAAATTTCAAATAAGAGGTGTGTTTGAAATGAAAATTTTGAAATATCTCAAGTTGCTGATATTGAAATTGCCTCAAACACATCATGCACTTACTGTTCATGGAAGGGCCACAAAGACTGGAGAATCCCTTACTTGAGGAAAGGCAGAGAGAGTTGGGACTCTTTATCCTGGAGAAAAGAAGCCTCTTGGGGGATCTTATCAATGTATATAAATACCTGCAGATATTTAGCTGCAAAGACAGAGCCAGGTTCCTTCTAGAGTGACAGGACCAAAGGCTCCAGCTGAAAAACAGGATGTTCCCTCTGAACATCAGCACACACGTTTCTGTTGAGGGTGACTGAGCACTGGCAGATGTTGCCCAGAGAGGCTATAGAATTTCCATTCTTGAAGATACTCCAAATCTCTAGACCTGGGCCTGGGAAACTGGCTTGAGGTGGCCCTGACTGAGCAGGGAGTGGGGGCTGGACCAGAGGACCTTCAGAGTTCTCTTCCAACTTTGATCATTCTGTGAAAAACACTTATTTTCTACTGGAAAAAAAAAGGCCAATTAAAATTTTAATAGCTCTAATAAGGACAAATTATGGGCTTTTAACCACAACATCATAACAGGTTGCTCTTTCCTCATTTTGGCATTATTGCTGCCAAATACCATGCTTTGGGGACAAGAAAGTGCTGATATTTTGAATCTAACAAACTTTTTTTTTTTTTTATGTGTAGATAGAGGTTTTTTTGGTTACATAACTAGTAGAATTAGAAAGATAGACAGGCTTTCATGCGAGGAAACATTTGTTCTGGATTTAAAGAGAAGCTTCATATTTCAAAGCTAAGAGCACATGAGAATAGTGTCTTAGAATTGAATTAAATACATAGCACATCATCCCTGAGAGAAGAATTGGAGCAGACAGGGATATTAAATTGGGAAGTGAAGAAAAAAGAATGAGGTAGTAATTTCTCTAAGAAGAAATAAATCAGTATATAACATAAAAATATGATTTTAATGTACCATAAAACCATTATCATATGTAGCATTTAGTCTTTGGTATTTAACAGAGCAAGAAATTTATTTTTTTCCACTGTATTTTTCTTTGTGTGTCTCCTTCCTTACTCTTTTATCACCATCTCTGATGTTCACAAATTCTTGGTAAGTATCATTGTCAGGATACAAGATATTGTAACTGTGAAAGATTTTTTCTGTACTATGAGAATGCACTTATCACTCTTTGTAGCAGGAATCTTTAGCAAGGTTCTTTTGTATCTCTTGTAAAGCCAAATGGAGTGTAAATGTTGGAAGTAACATCGATACCATTTATGTTGCCACTTAAAAGGCAAAGGTAGGTAAAGCAAATTTTATTACATAGTGAAATTATGGGTCAGATA
>NW_008588922.1:0-16293 GCF_000691845.1 Merops nubicus
AAAAAAACCTTCATTTTATCCCTTCACTTTTTTAAGGGAGTTTTATTTCAACTGTTCAGAATTTAGCCTATCTTTCAGGTTTGTGATGTGACATTCAAAGGGCTTTTCCTGTGCGTTGCCTTGCACAAAGAGGGAGCCTTTCTCCAAGGATTTATATGTATATATATATATATTTAATTCTTCTTGCTTGAGATTCTGATTGATAGCATAGCTGTTTGAAAACTTTGTGTGATTGCAAGAGGATTTCCTCAGAAGTGACATGCTTTAAAAGTGTGTTTAAGACCAATAAGCGTGGTCTTAAATTTCCACTTAAATGATGATTTTTCTTGGTGGGAGTTGAAGGAATAGATGAGTGTAGTCATTGGAGAGATGATTCTGAACCCGTGGGTTTCTGGTGGTGGTTTGAATATTACACTCTTGTCTTGAAAAACATGATGTGTGAGTGGAGAGATGACTCAATCCAGATGAGAGCATCCTGAAGGCTTAGAAATGTAAAAATTGGAAACCTCATTAAAAATTACTGAGGTTTTGATGGGAGTAGATAAAAGTGAACAGCTCAGTGCTTGTGCATGTGGGTTTTTTTCAGAGCAAAACCAGGGATCTGTGTGAATCGATGTCTGCTGTCTGGACACAGTTCAGGCACACCATGGCTTTTATGGCTCTCAATTTTATGTGGTTTTGTTCTTCAGAGGTGGGTTTGAGCTAAGGAAAAAATAATACAGCCCAGGCAGTCTGTACATGTCTAGTCAAAAGCACTGTTTCTCCTGCAGTGGTATTTCTTTGAAATAACCATGTTTTGTACCCACCTACAACAGGTTTTGGGTGGTTTATGAAAGCATTCCCAATTGATGAACCATTTCATGACTGCACATACAAACCAGGCAACATAAAACAAATTAAAAAAGACCAGAAGCTGCCATTTGGGCCTGAACCCCACCCTACAGTAGGTCTGAGTTGGAAATATTTCAAATATTTACAGCTCTTTCAAGCAGCAGAGCTAGACTCTGGTTTTAGAGGTGTGTTTCTGAAGTAGGAGAATGCAGTTGTGTGGATGTTATCCCTGTGTGATTCTGCTGGCTGTGGGCTTGCTGTTAAATGTGCTAAGCTGTAGTTAAGGGCAAAGAAGGAAAAAGATGTGTGGCCCTGGTGGTGTAATTTAGGAGGAGAAATTAGGTAAATATAAGATAACATCCATTCTAAGTGAGCCTGAGATGGGATCAATTGATTGGTTGGTTTGAGAAGTGGACTTTAATAAATCTTTGGGCTTTTAATTGATGTGGTGTCAAGCAATAGCAAAAGAAATGTGAGGTGTTCTGGAGAAGCCAGGAGTGATGAAGACTTAGATGCATGTGTGGAGATGTGGGTTGGACATCTGGAGCTGGGTTTCTGCCTAGGCATACAGCTGAGGACTTCTTACTAGATTCCAGGTGTTCCTTTGGAGCTCACCAGTGAGTCTGGGTTTGAGTCTGAATCACAAAATTGGTGGGTATTTTTTTGATAATGAGAATCTACAATGTGATTCACTGTTTTCTAATGGAATAAAAGTATAATAAATAAAAGAAGAGGGACTTTCTACAAGGGCATGTAGTGATAGGATGAGGGACAGCAGTTTTAAGGTGAAGGAGGGGAAACAGGTTGGACATAAGGAGAAAATTCTTCACTGTAAGGGTGGTGAGACACTGGCACATGTTTTCCAGGGAAGCTGTGGATGCTCCATCCCTGGATGAGTTCAGGGTCAGAGTGGATGGGGCCTTGAGCAGCCTGCTCTAGTGGGAGCTGTCCTTGCCCTTGGCAGGGGGGTTGGAACTAGATGATCTTTAAGATGATCCAAACCATTCCGTGATGGTGATGATGGTGATGAGGAAGGTGATTAAGAGAGAGCTTTTTTTGGTCCTGTTCTAAAGCAGGAGGAGAAAGTCCTGGAGTCAAGCAAACAACAGTGCCTGGGTGCTGCTAAAAGTGATAAACCAAGGTCTGGGGCCTTTCTGGAGTTAAGAACAAGCTGGTTTATGATATTTGTCTTTAAGGTCTCTGGAATTAAGTATTTTATTGGCAAATGGGAGTTTCATCAACAGTCTGTACAACTCTACAACTTGTGCCTCCCCTCATTTATTGTGCCAGGTCATTGGATTAATTAACCTGAAATATAAAGCAGTCAATTATTCCATCTTTGAAGTACTGTTTTAATAGTTGCTTAGGAAAGAAAGTTTGCCTTTTCCCAAAGAGAACCTGATAAACACTTTGGTTAAATGAAACACTCCCTAAATTTCAACAGAAGAGTAAATCTGCTTTTGGAGTAGAAGATAGGCTGCAGAATATATGCTGTGGAAGGCATCTGTTGGAAAAATTGCCTTTTGTTTATTTGTTGAAGAGGTCAGAGCTTAAACAGGAGCTTTTCTAAGAAAGGCTTTTAGAGAGGGGTTGATAAACCAGCTGGACTGACTTTTAAATAATTAATTTCAGCTTTGCTTTGCATTTCTATTTTGAAAGCTTCATATTATTTCCTGCTCTTGGTTGCTTGGTAACCACTGGAAAGCTCTGATTTTATTTTTTTTTTCCAGGTGAATGCATTTTTTACACCTGATGGTCCATTACACAGTTGATTGCTTTAAGCAGTTTCATAGCCTGGCACGTGGCATTTCAGTAGTTTAATTTTAGCTGATATTTTGCTTCTGTAGAGATATCAGTGGCTGTGATAATAATTAAAGAAATTCTGGTTCTCCTGTGCCCTTGTTTGGTAGTTTAAAGTAAAAAATTAAAAATAAATGGGTGGCTGTATCCTGGCTGAACATAGAGCAGGTTATAAAAGAATTTTAAGTCCTCAATCAAAGTCCTTAGTGTGAAAGGCAACTTTGTTATTGACTCTAACCCCACCAATAAGTAACAGAGCAGTGGATTTCAGTTGTGTGAGGAGGAATCCTTGTGTGATACCCATTTAGAGCAGAAAAAAACCCACCCTAAAGGCAGCAGGGTGGAAATTCAAACTGGAAGCCTGCAGCTTGCAGAAGACCCCTCATCCCATCTGGCTGCTGTAAGGTGGCAGGACTAAGGTGGTGCTTCAGTGCCAGCTGGATGTTTGCTTGGACTGTTGGCTTCCTTGGATCTTTTGTCTGAAATCTTGCACGTGATACCAAAAGAAGTGGGGGGGAAATTTGAGTTTCCTTCAGCTCTTTTTATGCATCCAAAATCAAACCAGAAAAGAAGCAGCAAAAAAGCCTGAAAAACGAACAACGTGGGGTTGTAGAATTTCATGCTGCTGAGGGGAAATAAAACATTCTTCTGACTCTTCCTAGACAGTTTGTGTTCCCCCCTCTGCTGGGCACAGATAGATGTAGTCCAACGTGCCCTCATGGTGACATCTTTGAGGCCATCTGCTGATGGGTGCAGGACCTGTCTTCTGGAAAAAAAAAAGGAGCCATCTGTAGTCAGAACTCAGCCTGGAAAGAGGAGAACTTCATTGATCCTGGGATTCCAGCTGTCGTTTAACTCAGAGAGAAGAGAAATTTTGATCTAATAACTGGGTTTAATACTGATTTATTGTTTTTTTTGGAAGCAAAGTTTTATTGTTGGGAGCTGATGTCTAATTTTTAGCCTTTTGGTAGTTGGAAGAGCTGCGTGCATCCCTTGGTGGTTATGGAGATTCAGATTGAGAGGTTTTACCTTTCCTCACGTTGAAAAATGGTGAATTTTGAACTAAAAATGGAGGAGATTGTATTTTAGTGTCTAGTTTAGACATTAAAGTAGAGCTGTTAGAGTTCTTACACATTGTTGTGTGTATATAGGTAAACTAGCACAAGAGTTAAGTGGTATGATTGTTTTAAAATTTAACAATCAGATAGTTTTTACCATTAGCAAATCTAGTGTTGCTGGTTGCATTTTACCAGTGGATTAAACAGTTCTAAAAATTGAAATAAAAAATAGAGTAAGCACAATTTATTCCTGGTTTTAGTACTGAGTTTTTCCCTTGCTTGGGAAGGGAGGACAGGTCTTCCCAGGCTCTCCTCCCAGTGAGCTCTTCTGGGAGTGAGCCAATTATTCAGCTGAGCTGAAGAAAATGCTCTTTGTGCATCTGCAGATGTGGAAAGCTGGTTTATCTTTGAGGGGATGTTCTTCCAGGTGATGAGCAAATCCTCTGGCATTAGTGGGGAGCTGGTGTTGGCTGAATACTTTATTCTCTGAGGCTTTGGGCAGTACAGGATTCTCTTCCCAAATAGAAGCTAGTTTCAATTTGTTTTGTTTTTTTAATGATTAAGTTAAAGTCAAAAGATGTTTTTATTTATTTTTAATCCAATCACTTTGTATTCCCCTGCAGTGTGAAATGGCAATCACAGCTTGATGCTGTGTCATAGTTCTTTCTCTTGTAATCTATTCCACTGGCATAACATCCAAGCCTGTTATGATTTAAAAGATTTAGGTTAAAATACACCTTCCCTTCCCCACAGCTGTACAGGGCAGTACCAGAAACTTTAGCACTGTGGTTCCTTTGCTGCACAGTAAGAATTACCAAATTTTGTTATGCTGTTGTTATGTACAGGCTGGAAGTCAGGTTGCTTCTTAAGAGTTAATTCCAGCTTTGAGGAGAGCTAAATTTCTCACATTGTAGTACTGACCTGTTGGCCCCATCAGAGTCTTAGCCCTGAGATAGTTGGAGTTACTGGGTTGGCATTTCAGCAGCCTGCAATCTTTCATAGTCTGTGTGGCAAAAAATGAATGAAGAAATTAATGGCAGCCTTCCTGTCGTGCTTAGGATCAGCTCCCTGGTGTGACTGAGATTCTGCTCCCCTGGGAATCTAATAACTGGGTTTTAGTGCTAATGAAGTGCACTTGTTAAGTCTGTTGTTTCCCCTGGAGATCTCATTTTAATTCTCCTGACTGTTCACTTGTCTTTTAACATGGTGCTTGACCCTCAGGGAAATTGGGAGACTCGGGTGGATGGCTGTGACCCCACTGAATTCTGGTTTGGGCTGTCTCAGGTGGGTAGTGGTTAGTCTCTTTTTCCTGAACAACCTCTTGGGATCTTAGAGAGAAGGAGAGGATCTGAGGAAAGGCTTGTGCTTGATTTGCTAGAGGCTGATGGACCTTCCTTCCTCATGCAGCTGCACGTTTCCTCCAGTACACCTGACAGAGGACTGGAGAGGAGGTAATTTTCTAGGCTTTCAGCTTCTCCAGGCTGGTAGCATCACTTCAAATGTGCTCTTCACCAGACTTCTGTTCCTGTCTCTGGCAGGGACCCTCAGTTAAGCTTACCAGCTCTTTTAGTTTTTAAATGTATCTCCTGAGGGTTTCAGGTGTTCTCCTCCCTTTCTCTCACCCTTGGAGGAAGAAAAAACCAAAAGGGGAAGGAGTGAACGAGTCAGGAGGGAGCTGGAAGCTTTCAGGCTCTGAGGTTTAGTGTGAAACCTTGGTGTTCATGCAGTTGTTTCTGACTGCTGACCTGTTGTGGAGGTGGCAGACTGCAGGGTGTTGGAGATAAGTGCCTTTCTTTCCTCTCTGTCTCTCTTGCTGCTGAGACTTTCCCTCTGCGTGGGCCGGAAATTGTCATTGTCAGAGCAGCAGCTGGGAGAGGTGACTTGGGAGAGAAGCAGAGCTGGATGAAAGGAGAGCTCCTGCTTTGAGAGCTGGAGCATCAATTGCAGCTTTGGAAGGGCAGGGCAGGGACAGCTGCCCCTGAAGGAACCCAGAACATCAGGGCTTCTCCATCTGCTTCACAAGGTACAGCCTAAAAAAAATTGACATGGCTTTTTCTTGCTGTGGTTCTTTCTGGCAGTGTGGTGTTGAAGTCCTGTCTGATGTGTAAATTGAAGGAAACACCAGAAAATATTGGTGAAGGGTGATCATTAGCAGCAGAAAAACTGCACCAAGAGTTGAGAGTACTGGTTTGGTGGGTTTGGGGTTTGCTTTTTAACTGTTCTTAAGGTAAAGAAATTGCAGGGCAAGTAGCACAATAAATAGGGATTATTCTGTGATACAACTTCCATAAGTGCTGAATACCTTCATGTAGAGAAGTGTTAATCTAGCTGAGTGGTGACACAGGCTGTTGGAGTGCTTTTCTCTGAGAAACAGCTCTGCTTAGATATTTTTTTTGTCATGTTGCCATATTTGAATGGAGCAGAGACCACCTTTTCCTTCCTCTCTAGCCTGTAGGAGGAATAGTGTGATTAGTCTGCAGGGATTGTGCAAGTTTGCTTGTGTGTATGTTTTGCTAGAGGAAACTCTTTAAAATAACATTAAAACGAAGAGCTGGGATTGTTGATTTTTCTAAGAGTAAATCCCCTGCATTCTTTACTCCTCAATCTTCTCCCAGAGACCAGTTTTCTACTTCATACTGAGTCTGGACGTGAGAACTGTGGAGAGTTGCAGGAGGAAGACAAGTGTGGAGAGTTACAGAAAGAATTTCCTCCTCTGAATGCTCAGGAAACACAAAGGTTTATCCCTACAGGAGTTTGGAACCCTGTCAAAAAATGTCTCAAGAGTGTTGACTGGGGTTTAAGTGGAGAGAGGTGCAGTCAGGATGGGTGAAGAGATTTGTGCTGCAAAGCCATGTCCTACAGATTATGGATATACTGCTCAGAGAACTTGCCTCCTCAGCAGCAGTCAGCCCAAGTAAGCATATTTTGGATCCTGGGGGGGAAACCAGTGGAAGTAACTGCACAGTGGGACAGAGCTAGAACCAAGTGGAGCAGTTGGGTTAGCAGCTGCTTGATGTCATCACTCCTGGGGTCCCATCAGCACTGCAGAGGTGAAGCATGAGGAGTTGGAGTTTGTGTGTACCAGAAGAACAGAACTTGAGGGTGGCCCCCAGTGCAGGGAATGCACGTGTCCTGTTGTGGTAGGACCAGGGAGAACATCTTGGCTGAGGATGGAAGTGGGATTCTCTTCATGGTGCTACAAAATTGAGTCAGTGTTGGAGTCAGTCAAACCTCCCTGCTCTCCCCAGCCCCCTTCAGAAGAGGAGCCTCCAGGGAGACCTTATTGTGCCCTTCCAGCATCTGAAGGGGGCTTACCAGAAAGCTGGGGAGGGACTTTTTACAAGGGCTTGGAGGGATAGGATGGAGGGTAATGGCCTCAGGCTGGAAGAGGGAAGATGTAAGGAAGTTCTTCACTCTGAGGGTGGTGAGACACTGGCTCCGGTTGCCCAGGGAAGCTGTGGATGCCCCATCCCTGGAGGTGTTCAAGCCCAGGTTGGATGGGGCTCTGAGCAACCTGCTCTAGTGGGAGGTGTCCCTGCCCAAGGCAGGGGGGGGGCAACTAGATGGGCTTTCAGGTCCCTTTGAACCCAAACCATTCCTTTCTTCAACCATAAGGAACTTAAGAGACAAAAGTACCCCAGAGGATCTTCTGCTCACAGCAGCTGCCTTCAGCTTCACTCCAGCCTCATTCCACAATTCCTATTTGTAATGAACAAAAATGATGAGCAGGCTGACAAAAAGGCCCAAGGTGAGGAAGCAGAAGACACTGTGGAGTTGTGTGTAGCTGTTTGGAAGGGGTCAAAGACAGGGACTTGAGCAGCAGGGAATGTGGGTGCCATGGTCATGACTGTGACCTGCTCCCAACTGGAGAATGGTGGATAAAATACAAACTGGTGATTGTTTTAGCTGGTGGCTTGAACATCCTTCTCTTGGTTTCCATTTCCCCCAGAGCAGCTGATGCTGCAGGTCAGACCCTTACCAGGAGAAGATGTTTGGCACCTTCTAGGCCTAGGGAGCAGTAAGAGGTGGAAAAATTCCTGGGTCTGGAAGAGACAGACTTGTCTGCAGCTGCCCCTGTCCTTGCTTAAAGAATATTGTCTCACCCTTGGTCCCTCTGATGAGGACTGCAACTCCCTCAGCATGCTTGATAACAAGATCTTTGTCTGAAGGCCTTCCTGAGTGAAAATATTTTAGATGTTTAGTCTTGTGGGTCTTTTAAGTTTGCTCTGCCATGCTCTGTGTAAATTCTGTGTGTGAGCAGCTGCTGATTTGGATTCCTGCATCCTTCCTTCATCTTCCACACACTCCCCCCAGCCAAGCCTGTCCTGAAGTTTTGTGTTAAGGGGTTTGCTCTGTCTGTGCTTCCAGCTGTTAGCAAGCTGTGCTCAAAGGTGCTGTGAAGGGCTAAGGAGGTTACATCAGAGCTGCTTTGCTTTTTCCTCTCCTTATCTTCTTCCTCACTCCTCCCTCTCTCCTCCTTCTCCCCCTCCCCACCCCGAGTCCCACCAAACTGGGAGCACAGACAACATCTGTGCATATAGGGGTGGAGAGTTTGCTTGCTAAGAGGCTCAAGGTGCATAGTGCTCCATGCTTGAAGGGGAAATTTAGGGGAGAGATGGAGAAAGTGAAGTGTGGTTTGGTTTTCTTTCTGCTAATCACAGAATTGTTTCAGTTGGAAAAGACCTTTAAGGTCATTGGGTCCAACCATCCCCCAGCACTGCCAGGTCCCCACTGCCCCGTGTCCCTCACCCCACATCTCCACAGCTTGGAAACCCCTCCAGGGGTGGGGACTCCACCACTGCCCTGGTGATCTCCAGTGAGAGATGCCTGGGTGAGACAGGGCAGGTGGGGAGTGCTGTCACTGTGGAACAGAGCTATGAAATCTTTGGGCTCAGAGGACTATTCTTCTGGCTTTACAATTAAACAGAAAAATTCCTTGCTTGAACAGCAGAACAGGACAAAGTCCTCTCTGCATGTAAGTGCTGGAGGAACCTGGACATCCTGGTGGTAACAGTTGATGTGGGGTGTAGTAAATAACCTGTACTACTACAGCTGAATAAAAACCAAGTCTGTGATAGCACACAGAGCTGTAGGAACTGCCTGAGAGACTTGTGGGTAGATCTTGAAAACACCCTGGGAATGCAGGAGAGAAAAAAACTGAAATCATCATTTTCAGAAATTCCAATGGCTCTTTTTTGGGATACCTGGCCTGCTGTTAGTGAGTTTCCACGCCAAAATGAGGGTTGTTCCTGCTGTTCTTGCTCAGAACCTTGGGTATTTGGTCCAGTTTCTGTGTCCCCAAATTGCTCTGGTGTAGAAAAGGCCTCAGGGGAGGTTGGGGGAAGGATGGAGCCCAGCGGGACCCTGCCAAGGCTTCTGCTTCTCAGCCCAGCCGACAGACATCATTCTAGTGTTAAACTGCTGTGATGATAAGGAATATTTCTGATGTCTCTGCTAGTTGGTGTGGATGACTACAGCTCAGAGTCTGATGTGATTATTATACCTTCAGCCCTGGACTTTGTCTCACAAGATGAGATGTTGACACCTTTGGGAAGACTGGACAAGTACGCGGCGAGTGAGAACATATTTAACAGGTATGGCTCCCAAACGTCCTCTCTGCCCTGGCTGTGCAAACTGCCCATCTGGTGCAGAGCTGGCTCAGTCCCTTGGCATGAAATACAAGTAATTGTTAAAATAAACCAACAACTTGACACAATTCTGCAGTTTCCACTCCTGTTTTCCTCCTATTTAACAGAGCAAAATATTAATGATAGCAAAAAACCATCAGCTTACCTTTTAAGTAACCATAGCTGAGGACACCTTCAACTTTTTCATTGATTGGACCACATCCTCTTTGGTTTTTTGTGTTGTTAACATTCCTGTGAGACAGGACTAGAAGCTAATAGCAAACTGTATCCAGAACTCTGTGTGGAAAGTGACTTTAAGATGTCCCCTCCTTGATCTTTTCATGAAACAACAGCACTGCAGATTGTCAGAGGAACCCCAGGAGTGTTCCACAGGATCAGCCTCATCCATAGTTTACAGTTTGGGTGTTGTTGGAAATAAAATTGCCCATTAATACTGTCTCAATTAACAGTATTAATTAAAATGGTGTCCACTTTACCTTTTTTTATCTCTGTAAAGCCACTGAGCTTGTTTCATTTCAACATCCATCAGACACACACACAACCCATCCCACCCCATCCATGCATGCAGGCACTCTGCTATGGAATAGAGAAACTCAAGCCCAGCATTTATTTTAACTATAAACAATTACAAGATCACAGGAATGTATAAAATTTATTAAAGCTGAGATTTTTCTGGTGTTTTATTTGGTCTCCAAGTAAATTTTTAACAACACATGTTTGCTTTTACATGGAATTCTTAGTTCAGTCTTCTGAATTCTTCATGCAGAAGGTAAGTCCAGGATCAACCACCCTGTAGGTTAACCTCTGTGTTGGTTTTTGTGGCCTGAGTTCTGTGAGGATATAATTAATTAAACTTAATTAATTTTAATCATGACAAGTAAACTTAAAATTCCATACTAAGTGTATGAACGTACCCTTGATGGGAAGGTTTTCATTCTGATTGAAGTGAAGCTACCAATGATCAAATGGTTTCTCTTATTACAACCTGCATCAATCTATATGCATAAATTAGTTCTGAAATGCCTGATTTTTAAGTTTTCTGAAATCCCAAGTTTGTTGTATTGTACAATTGGAGATGAAATCAGCCATTTGTCAACCAGGAGAGAGTTCTTGTGGCTTGGACTTTTCATGGGGAGCGAGGGAAGAGGAGCCTTTAGGGCTGTAGATAAGAATTACAACATTTAGGTTGGATTTTGGGAACAATTTCTTCCCCTGGAGGGCTGCCCAGGGCTGTGCCAGGCTGCCCAGGGCAGTGGTGGAGTCCCCACCCCTGGAGGGGTTTCCAAGCTGTGGAGATGTGGGGTGAGGGACACGGGGCAGTGGGGACCTGGCAGTGCTGGGTTCATAGTTGGAATCCATGATCTTAAAGTCTCTTCCAACCTAAAAAACTCTGTGATTTCATGGAATTACAGGAAATAGCCCATGGTAGGCATTAGTGATAGAGCTGTGAGCAGCTCTCAGTGATGGTGAGTAACAATTGTGGGCAGTTGGTGATGGTTCAGCATTAGTCAGCCTCAGGAATAATGGGAGAGATTTCTGCTAGGCAGACAAATTGGGGTGTTTCATAGGGAAAAGATAAAAAACAACTTCAGTGTATGTCTCATAGACTGGTTTAATCACATCCAATTACTTAAGAGCAGTTCCACATTATTTTATATCCTAATTGAGTTGTTAATATTTCGCTTGTGATGTGCATTTGGGTGGAAGCTTCAAATTATAGATGCCCAAACCCTTGAAACATAACCATTGAGCCTGGGTAAATTAGGGTAAGATTTTTATTTATCTTAAATAGATGAATTTCCTTTTAGTGTGGGTGTTGGGGTGTTTTTTAACTCTTTAAATTTAAGTGTTATTTTTCTCTGCATTTCTATTATGATGATTTTATTTCTGATTAGTCACCTAGTTAGAGGCAGCCTCTAGAACACATTTGGGGAACATCTCTAGCATGTGACTTAATAATCCAGTGTCAGATTGCAGCAAGAAGTAGATGCTGAGCAGAAAGCCAGGAGCATCACCCTGAAACAGAAGGTCTCCTTGCATCTGGTAGCACTGTTGTGAGTGCATGTGTGGATGAGGATTCCCTTTTGCTGTTCCCTTTAAAAACCAGTTACTGGTGCAGACTGGGGCATAGCTTTTGTCTCTCCTCCTCTTGCAGGCCCTTGGTGGGTTTTCCTGAGCTTTATTGCTGTTAGCTTGCTGCCAACCCTTGTTGAGAAGGCTCAGAAGGATCCAGGCATGGATACTTCTGATCCAGGCAGCTCCTCAACAGCAGACCCAGCTTTTATCAGCCTGCTTGTGGAGGAACTGCTGTTGCCCTTTCTCTCCAAACCAAAGCAGATCTTGGCAGCAGGCTCTCACTCATCAGTCTTGGCTATCAAGCCTACATCTCCATATCACTATAGGTATTTTTTAAGCTATCCTCTTACCATGCATCTTTGCATTCTGAAGTACTTCTTTCCTTTTCCCTTGGGGAAAATACATGATGGCTTTTGAAATACTATTTTTAAATCACTTTCACTTCCAAATACTGGTAGAGCAGCACTGAGCAGTGACTGGATCTCCAAGAGGGGCCTGGTGTAGGTGTTGGTACTCAAGTACAGCTTATCAGTAGCACTTCAGCTGCCTCCAGTGTAGGTGAGGATTTGGCCTAAAGCATTATGAGTAACTTGTCTTTTTTGGAGAAAAGATAACACTCCTCTGGCTTCCTGACACAGACAGGTGGTTTCTGATGTGGTCAGTAGAAGGTAGTCCTCTTGCTTCTCACACTCCAGATGGAAGAGAGTTTGGCCTCAGAAAGGAACCTGCACCACGTGGGGCAGTGAATTATTTGAATGTGATGATCTGATTCCTGACTCAGATGGTTTAAATAGAAAGCTTGGGTTTACATGTCTGTGATTCTGGAAAATATTTTAGAGGCTTTTAGAACATATGGTCTGTTTTGGGAACTCAGAAATACAGCACAAACACAGCCTGGGTGGATTGGGAGCAGCCCTGAGGAGAAAGGTGCTGGTGGATGAGAAGGTGGATGTGAGCCACTGGTGTGTGAGTGGAAAAAGGTGAAGGGAAAAAGCATCTTCTTTCTTTTTTTTTTGGTTAACACATCCTTCCTAGCTAAATGCATCCTTGTGCAGATGAACTCATGCAAATTCTGCAGCAGAAGTTTATTAGAGGGCTAATGATGGTCATTGGTACTTGGTAATTATACCACTTAACTCTGAGTACTGATGACAGATGAGGCCAAAGGGGTGGATAGAAGGAGTTGGAATGAGCCAAGCAAAGGTATTTATAGCTCTTCTTGGAGTATATCACCACAAATCCTGATTATGGCTGTGGGGCAGAGTCTTCAAAGTGTCTGTCCCCTGCATGTGGACAGCAAGGCAGAGTGTGTGTGTTCTGTCTCCATTTTATCCCACTGCTGATTGCAGTGAAGAGTGCCTGTAAGACACCCCAACAGCCTGGAGAGGAGAAGGCTCCAGGGAGACTTATTGCAGCCTCTCAGCACTTAAAGGGCCTGTCAGAAAGCTGGGGAGGGGCTTCTTACAAGGGCTTGTAGTGATAGGATGAAGGGTGATGGCTTCAAACTTGAGATGAGATACAAGGAAGAAGTTCTTCACTATGAGGGTGGTGAGACACTGGGCCAGGTTGCTCAGTGAGGTTGTAGGTGGCTCATCCCTGAATGTGTCCAAGACCAGGTTGGATGGGGTTTTCAACAGCCTGGTCTAGTTGAAGATGTCCCTTTCCATGGCAGGAGAGTTGGAGCTAGATGATCTTTCAGGTCCTTTCCAACCTAAGCTGTTCTGTGATTCTGTGGTCTGGGTGGACATCATCTCCCAGAACACTGGATGGATGGAGTTGAGGTGACCCTGTCATTGCTGGCTGCCTACCCAGTTAGATTTTCTAAAGAGATCTTAGCTTGCCCCAGAACCTTTCATTTTAATGTGTTTTACCAGAATCTGCCAAATGTCAAAGTAGATCCTTTGGTTCCTTTACAAGCCAAAGAGGGAAATGCCACCTGGCTGCAGGTGGGGACCATCTTCTACCTTTAGTCCAGGGAAAAAGTTGAACATCCCTTCTTAGCTTGGAGTGGATTGAATAAATAAGTCATATTTAGTTCAGGCTAGGATTTGATTTCATCTCCTCCTTTTGAGCAGAAGGTTGTGGCCTTCAGCTGACTGTCTATTTCTGCATAACCATCTGTCCAATCACAGGAGCTGGCAAAGACTTGGGGTGGGATCCAGCCACCACAGTTCAGGATACTCCCCACAAAGCTCTGTGAGATCAGTGTCTTCACAAACATCCCAGCCTAGCAGGGACATTCCATAGTCCTCAGGAGCCACATGGGATGGGGTGCTGCTCATTGTGCTTCCTTACCTGCTGAGGTCAACTCAGTGGGCCAGCTGACTTCTCTCTTGCTTTCCAAGATGATGTTTAATACTTCATCTCTTCCTCTTCTCTTTTCAGAGGTGTCCAGCCCTTTAACAGACCAAGGCAACTCTGTTTCTAGGTCAGTGTGTTTCCCTCTGTTAGGATTTTGACCTGGCTGAACTTCCAAGTGCCTATCAAGATCTCTGCTAGGAGATGGTGCACTTCTACCAAGTTGAAATGAATGAAGGGGAGGAAATTTGTTGAAGGCAAAACATTTTTTCTTGCAGTTTGGGCTTTTTTTGCTGGTTTGTGACCCCATCACTCACATTCCCCATTTGTAGTCAGCATGACCAAGTTCAGCTCTTGCCCACAGAGTCATTTGTCAACGGTGCTTCTGTCTACATCCCAACAGTGTTTCCATCAGCCAGTGCTGGAGATATCTGGCACTTGACCCAAGCTCTGGGATGAGTTGCTCCAGGGCATTATTTGAGGCTCTCTAGGTGTGGGTATGACTTTGCAACATGGGCTGCAACAGGGCTTTAGAGGACAAAACCCCAAATTTGACTATATCCTGTCACTGACAATCCTTATAAAAATTCCTTATGCATTAGAAGAGGGAACTGAGTAGGTCCTGTAAATCTTCAGCTTGAGGGTTGCTGCTTTTGTGAAGCAAGTTCATAATTGTGTTTAAAACCCTCCTGACCATAGCAGTGTTGCCTGGCTCTGTCTGGGAGAAGTTAGGGAGTGGAGAGGTGAGGGTGGAATGCTGACACTTCCCAACATTCAGCTCCTCTTTGCCCACTTGACTATTCCTATAGCTTTTTCTTTTTAAATCCTCATGGCTGGGTTCTCTCATCCTTGTGAACTAAAGGGCTACTTTTAATGTTAGATTTAAAATTTTAACAGTTCTTAAGGGTTCTGTCAGGTATCAGAATTAAGAATTCCCAAAGCAAGGCTTCAATTTACTGAGTTAAAAGTGAACGTGTGTAAATTTTACTGTTTAAGAACCTTTTGTGTGATTGTGCAACTTTTTGGCTGTATTTCTGGACCCAAATAATGCTAATTTTTAATCTTTCTTGTAAACTAGGCAAATGGTGGCTCGAAGTTTGCTGGACACTTTGAAGGAAGTCAGTGATGATGAGAGAGATTGTATTGCTGTGTTGGAGAGAATCAGCAGATTAGCTGATGATTCAGGTAGGTAGCATTAAACCTTTTACTGGGTCAATGAGGAAGAGGCAGAATTGCTGAGCCTGTGTCTGGCACAGGACCAATATGTTCTTTCTCATCTTTAATATTCAAACTAGGCTTCTGTGAATGTAATAAAACACTGTAAAATCTTCATTTTGCTAAGTCATCCACCCCAAGATGATATTTTTTTCCTTACTGTTTTCATCAGCAGACTTAAACCCCTTCAAAATTTAGGATTACTACTTCCCATCAGCTCTATTTTTTTTTTTTAATAACTTGTATTATGTACTTTGGCTACTCAGCAAATCTAGGTGATTATTTTAGATCAAGGTTCATCTCTTGCCTTGAGAAGCATCTTGCAAAACACCTTTGGAACACTGCCATTCATTTTGTCAGAATTTAAATGCTAAATTCATTCTCTTGGTCCCTTTTGGGCAACGAGTTGTGAAGTTGGGAGGCAGCAGTAACTGGTAAGCAAGATGAGATAGAATTAATGAGTAGGAGGGCTCTAGATAGCAAGGGGCTTTTGCTTGTGTATGTACTGAGGCTGCTGGGTGTTGGGAATAAAAGGCAAAAGCAGGAGAATAATGAAAAAGGGATGGAAAAGAAGTGCATAAAAAGAGGTGGAGTGGACAAAGGGAAGAACAACGTGGGCAGAACCACAACAAAACTGCAGGTTGCAGATGCTCTAGAAGAATAAGGGCTTGAGTTCTACAGAGCTGATGCAGTTGGAGCACCAGAAGGAGAAGGGAAGGTTCTGGTAACAAAACAAGATCTGAAGTTCAGTCTTCTGTCATCATAGGAGTGCTGTGGGGAGGAACTTGAATTCAGTCTCATGAGAAGAAAATGGTTCTTCTGTTTAATGCCTGATGGGTTTTTTTCTCCTCTCCTTCTGGCATTGCAGAGCTGAAGTGCTTTGCAAGGGTGAAAAGGTATCCTGCTCATTGATGTTACTCTCTGGTTGCTGTCCTCATCTTAGATGCACATTATTTGTTCAACCAGGAAAAATAGCCTGTTGTAAGCATGGCATAATTGTGTTGAGTTCCTTTCCAAGGATTCCTGAAGAGGGGGAAAAAAAGAGTCACTATTCATTTCAGATTAAATGTGTCTTTATCTGAGAACAGTGGTGAGTGCAGTGGTTTCTGGAGTGCTCTCCTAGCAGAGCTCTGCCTCTGAAGCCTCTCTGCACAGTGCTTGTTTGTGTGGTCACCTCCATTCTGAGCAGCAGAAGCTTGGAAAACAGGACAGATGTGTCCAGGGACAGTGGCCTCCTCCAGAGATTTCTCAGCCTTGGGCTTTGCATTGCTGAGAAGTTGGAGTTTGTTTAGCTAGAAATATAATGGAAGCCAAGAAGTTTTCCTCCAGTCAGTCTGTTTCCCTTAACAAGGGTGGGGTCCCTTTTT
>NW_008588923.1:0-30082 GCF_000691845.1 Merops nubicus
CTGCTGCCCCGGGGCCCACGGGGCGGGTGAGCCCGGCTGCCCCCTGCCTGCACCGCCTCCTGCTCTGCCTGCCCCACACGAGCCCTTTGTTGCGGGCGAGGTTTTGCTCTGGGCGTGAAAGGATCTCTAAATCTGGGACCTGTGTGACACGTTTCCTTAAAGATTTTGTAGACTTTAAACTCCATCAGACCTAATTTTTTTTAAAACGGTTGCGCGTTCTTTGAAGGCTAAATTCAAAGAGAAGAGCATTGGTCGGTAAGGCTCAAATTCATAATTCACCTTGGAGGCTACGGACCTGTAATACTATAGCATGTTTCTTAAGCAGCCCTGGTGAAACTACTGAGCCCTTAAGAGGGTGAAGTTTCTGGTTTATTTTTCAGTCTAGTGTTGGTGTAAAGGCTGTGTGCCAGTCAGCTCAAGTGTAGGCAACAGCTTCAGTGGCCCCTAGGCTTCATTCTGGAGCAAAATGCAGTTAGCTTGTCTGCATTAAATGAGGCAGTCTCTGTCAGAGGTCCTGGTGTTCCCCAGTCCTTTAAGTGGCCTGTGTTGACTAGGCAGGTGGAAGAAGGCTGGAGTCAGACATCATGGTGAGTGTAATATTTTCTACCATGACCTTGTCTAAAAGTCTCTTTTGTTCAGATTTTTCTGAACTTTTCTGCTACCAGTCCTTTTTACAAAGGCAGAAGTAGGCTTGTAACTAAGGTAGTTATGGTGCCTTGGACATAGTCTTTGTGGTACAAGGGGGTAGGAAACCTGCAGTTCAGTTCTTAAGAGGGGGAGCTGGGCTGGGTTTAGTGCCTCGTGCACTTGGCAAGGACCATGCTGTCTGTGATCTCGTGTGGGGATGCTGCTGCCATACAGCCAGCCTCTTCCCCTGTGCAGCTCTTGAGAGTGTGGAAGTAAATCCCTGTAGGAAGTGTTAGGCCCTTGGGCAGTGTCTGTAAGGAGGAGTGCTTAAGCCTGAGGCTTACTGCATTAACATGCCTCCGGGTGTCTGCATGCTAGTTTGGTTGATTAATATACTCATACAGCAGCACGCTTTTTTCAGAGAGGCTATTAGATTTGGTCTGAACTTGTTTGGAAGCCTGTGTACCGTAGTAAAAAAGCAGGGAGTAACTGGAATAGCATCTGGGTTTCCACCAACTGTCTCCCAGCTGTTGCTGGGCATTCAGACGTAGCAGCCAATGCCTTGCCGTGGAGGGTGTGAACAGATACCAAGGTTTCAGCTATTTAAACTCTGACAGCTGTCATCTTTCTCTTGCAGCTGACATCAGCCTGGCAGACTGGGGTCGCAAGGCCATCGAGATTGCAGAGAACGAGATGCCGGGGCTGATGAAGATGAGGGAGATGTACGCTGCCTCCAAGCCGCTGAAGGGCGCGCGCATCGCCGGCTGCCTCCACATGACTGTGCAGACAGCGGTTCTCATAGAGACCCTGATCGAGCTGGGAGCTCAGGTGCAGTGTCACTAAGCTTCTCCTTCATCATGCTCTTAAGTAATGCTCTGCCTGGGGCTCAGCTTCTGCTTCTATAACTACCTGAAGGGACCTTGGCAAATGTCTGTACTTTTTGGAAGAGACTGTGCTGCAGTCTCCAGGTGGATGGATTATGTCTTCTCTCATTAAGCAAAAAGCTTTTCACCCGTGCTGCGTGCACCTCTGGGATGTTGTAGGTGCCTTCTCTCTGGAAAAGCCTCATCTGAGGGCTGTTAGCTCTTCAGAAGGCATAGGCCAGTAAGGAGTGGCAGTGGAGTGGGCCTGTGTGTTACGGGTGCTTTGATTGTCTTGAGCATAATGATGATGGTAGAGTTGAGTGTCTATGTGTAAGAGTCGGGGGAAAGCCAGCAAAGCAGGTACCATGGTGGGACTCTGTTATAGACCAACCATCCAGGATCAAGGCCAGTTGTATGAAGTTCAACAAGGCCAAGTGCTGAGTCCTGCACTTGGGTCACAATCCTGTGCAAAGCTACAGGCTTTGGGAAGTGTGGCTGGAAAGCTGCCAGGTAGAAAAGGATCTGGGGATTTGGTCCACAGCTGGATGGATATGAGCCAGTGTGTGGCCAGGTGGCCATGAAGACCAAGGGCATCCTGGCTTGTATCAGCACTCGCGTGGCCAGTAGGACTAGGGCAGGGATCATCTCCCTGGACTCGGCACTGGTGGGCCTGCATCTCAAATACTGGGTTCATTTAGGTCCCCTCACTATGAGAAGGATGTTGAGGTGCTGAAGTGGGTCTAAAGAAGGGCAATGAAACTGGTGGAGGGCCTTAAAGAACTAGGGAACTGGGATTGCTCAGCTTGGAGCAAAGGAGGCTCAGGAAAGACCTTATCACTCTGCAACTCCCTGAAAGGAGGTTGTAGTGAGGTGAGGGTCAGTTTTGTTCTCCCAACTAACATGCAATGGAACAGTAGTTGCACCAGGGCAGGTTTAGGTTGGCTATTGGGAAAAAATTCTTCCCCAAAAGGGCTATAGAGCACTGGCCCAGGCTGCCAGTGGAGTCACCATCCCCGGAGGGATTTAAAAGCTGTGTAGATGTGGTGCTGAGGGATGTGGTTTAATGGTGACCTGGCACTGCTGGGTTAATGGTTGGACTTGATGATCTTAAAGGTCTCTTCCACCCAGAATAATTCTGTGGTCTTTGTGCGTGCTCGTTTTGGGCTGGGTCACTGGCTTCAGCAGCCCTGTCAGCTGTGTGTACAGCACCCTGAGCAGCAGTGCCAAAAGCTACTCCCATGCAACTGTGTTGTGCTTGGACATGCAGTGCTATTGTAGGCAATGCTGAAGCTCTAGTGACTGCCTCCAGCACAGATTAGCCTGTATTAAGAACCACACCATGCCCTGGTAAAGTCAGCAAAAACTAACGAAGCTTTCTGAGAGCTCACGCTGGGCCTTGAGCTGTGCAGGAAAACAGGGAAGCCATGTGGTGTAGGGATTGAGGGCTGAGGACTTCACTTTGAATTCGTTGTGTGACTATGGACCAGTTGCCCTGGTCTATATTAAAGACTGAGGTACTTCTGAGGCATTTCCTGCATTGAGCCCCCTGCTTTGCTTGGTGCATGAGTCCAAACGTCATGGCTGAGCGTTACTGTACAGGGCATGAGGAGAGGCAGGCATCTGAGCAGAGCCCCCAAAGCTTGCATGGTGAGCAGAGAGCTGACTGCAACTTGGTGGTGGAGGTTAAATATGTCATGTGAAATTCCTTCTTCCTGAAGTTGAGCTGCCTGCACGTGGGCTGCCCAGAGGTGCCTGATACAGGATCCATCCCATGAAAGAGTTGAGCAGTGTCATGCTGATGAAAAGGCACTGGGAGGAGGGGAAGCTCTCTAGTGGCTCAGGGATTTCCTCCAGGAGTGTCAGGGTGGGTGTGGGCAGCATGCCAGCTCAGCCTGGGCAAGGTGCCTGCAGCTGTGCAGGTGTTCTTCAGCATGGTCAGAGCAGTTCAACGGTTGCAAGTGGTGCTGTGCTGAAGGAGAGCTTTGATGTGGAGCTACAGTCCTGGCTTTATTCCAGCTACTGTGGATGAAACTCTTGTCCTTCCACCAAAGTTAAAAGAAAGCAGCAGCCACTGAAATTTGGGAAGCTCCTTGCTGCTCCTGTTGGTAACCATATCCCAGTATGGCTGGCCTGGGCAGCAGCTGCATGCTTACTTAAATGTTGCCAGCCTGCTTTAGTCTGAGCACAACCCCAAATCAGTGTTGTATGGGGTTCATCTAAGTCATTCAGGGAGGTAGCTGCAGAGATTTGGTTCCTCTAAGCATAAGTTATGGTTGTGCCTTTAAGATGTGTGCTGTTGTGTTAACTCCTTCCTTGTCCTGATACCTACATGTTAGACTTTGACCTGAGTTGGGATTCAGGCCTGGTTCATCTGGTCTGCCAAAACTTAGCTGCTTGGGGAGGTGGAGTGAGACTGGTTAAACCATACCCTACATGCTGAGGATGTAGCTCACTGCAGCATAGAAATCTTGGTATCCCTTTTTTCTTAAGTTAACAAAGACAGAGTAAATACTCTGTATAAATACTTAGAGTAGAAGGCTTAAAATTGCAACAAAAATGCATCCTATTCATAATCAGTGATACAAATATTAGGCCCTGAGCCCATGGGGTATGCCAGTTATTGTAGGGTGTGTTCCATTCTCACAGACTGGTGTCACGGATGTGAGGATGCTGAGCTGAAGTGGCTGAGGTCTTGTATCATGTGCTTGAAGTGTAAACAGTATAAAGGTATTCTGTATACTTTGAATTTCATGACACCTCCTGATGTCATCTCTGCTGATACTGGGGGAGCTTAGAAAAATCCAGGTGAGGAGGTGCAGTGCTTAAGGTCACTAATTCAGTTTTCCTGTGCTCCTTCCACGTGTGGTTTCACTGCCAAGTGTTGGCTGTGTATACTCAGATGAGGTGCTTTCTACTCCAGCCCTTACTCTGAAGTGTCAGTTCTTGATAAAATGGGATGAGTACCTGAGAACAGGCTGAAGGATTATACCTTATTACCCCCTCTCCTCAAGGTCTGTTACAATAAGCATGCAAATACCTGCCAGTCAGCCCTGTCAGGAGCAGAGGGAGAACTCCTGTGTGGCCCTGGGATGTGGTGGTTTCTGTGACTGCTGGGGAGCTGCAGTAGGTATGCAGATACTCTTCACAACAACCCAGCAACATGCCAATGCTTTTCTAGGTGCATGAGCCTAGTTATGAAATCTGTGTGGAAAACTTAGCTCAGCTGGAAGAGCTTCTGTGACTGGAGCACAGAGTGGGAGTTGGATAAGTGTGATCTTGGAGAATGCCTGTTGGTTGTGTGGTGTTTCTGCTGCATTTCTGACCCTTCTGAGTGTCAGCAGGTGTGCTGCTGCATGTCCCTACCCCTCAGCAGACACGTGCTGTGTGGCTGTTCTGAAAATCTGAACTTTGACCAAAGCCCTACTAAACCCACCTTACTGTGCACTTCCTGAAGACTTAGAGCTGGATGTATGCTCTGGCTGTCTAACAGAAGCTCTTATGAGTGAGGAGATTGAGCTGTAGTTGTGCCTCGTATTCAGCCATTGCATTCTCTCCCAAAGTGACATTTTCCCTGGCCCTGTCAGGTACTTATTTTATACACCTTAACTTTGCAGAGCTAGTGGGAAGGGCAGGAGCCTACACTGATAGGCTTTTCTGCTGTTGCTGCCTGCTTAACTCCTGTGTTTGGAAGAGTGCCTGATATCTCAGAACTTTGTTCAGCAAACATAACTTGGATTGTTTTCCAGGTACAATGGTCAAGCTGCAACATTTTCTCCACTCAGGACCATGCTGCAGCTGCTATTGCAAAAGCTGGTATCCCTGGTAAGTTTTCCATGTTCTGATTTAGCTCTGAGTTGGGATGTTCTGCTGTTCTGAGTCAAACTGTGTACAAACCAAGCTCTTCTGAACAAGCTTCAGGATAGAAATGGCCCATCAAAAGCAGTGATTGTTACAAACCAAAGCATTTGATTCAAGTTGCATTGCATCAGATGATGGGTGGCACTCTAGACAATGGCTGGTGTTAGGCTGTGGAAGAGCCTGGCTCTATGTTCCCAGCTTTAAGCCTGGCCATTAAGGTGGGTGAACCAGCAGAGTAAATAAATGGATGAGTGTGTATGTTTGTGTAGAGGGAGGTGTTTGGAGCTTTCCAGCAAGCTTGGTGCTAAATGGGTGTTTGGGAAGGGCTGTTAAGTACAGTGTGCCCTACTCCAGTGACAGGATTTACTGGAGCTGGTTTTAGGCTAGAGCTAAGCCAGCTGTGTTGCTGCCTAATATCTCTGAAGTGATTTATCAGGATGCTGCTGTTGTATTGTCACCTTTCCATAAAGAGCAATTCTTTGTAGATCATTATGAATATGTTAAGTTGTCTGCTTGTTACTCAGCCTAAAGACCTACAGTCCTTGTGGCTCTGTGCTGGGAACTTCACGGCCTGAGCTTGGATGTTGGCAGAGGCTAAATCTGATTTCTGGCAGCCTGATTCTTTGCTTTGGGAGGTGTATTTAATTTCTGTTATAACTAGCTGTTGCCACAAGTCTTTCCCCAGCCTTTCTAAGGTAACAGAAGAAAACGATCCCTTCATCAGCTCCTTTGGCATTACTAGCTGGAGGCATCACCTCCTCTGCTTGCCTCTGGCATGTGATGTCAGAGGACCTGGTGGGACTCCAGATCTGATGTTAGAATATTGCCTTACACTACAGCTCTCAACAGCCAAAACTCAAGAGAAGAGCAGTTGACAGGTGGAGTGTTTGTATGCTTTGGTATGCTTGTTTGGTGGAACTTGCTCTTTTTGTTCATATTGCACTTCATGTATTTACAAGGCCTTGGAGGACTGTGAATCCTTTGGGTGCAATATGAGATACTAATGCAGGTTTGTTTTTTTTTTTTTTTTCCAGAAAGGGCAAGGGCAATTGTATTATTGGCTCTTGATGGCTCAGGGCTAGTTTTCTATGTAAACAGTGAAAACATGACATTTTTTTCCAGATGTTGGGGCATATAAATAGTGTGTCTAATACATGTTTGAATGGCTGAGTACCACTGAGGCTCAAGTACAGCATGAGGCCAGTACAATGCCTGGAAAGGCAAAAACACCTCCAGGTACAGCATGCTGGTGGTAGATGTACTGGTATAGGAATATGCCTTAGTGAGATACAAGGCACAGCAGATAGGATTTTAGTGATGTGCTAAAGACTAGAATTCCAACTGAAAGTTGCTGAAGAGTTTGTAGTCTGGTGTTCAGCTCATGCTGAAGTCTAGTCCCTCTTTTCTGCTGTGCTAGAAAATGCTGTAGTTGTGTTTTCATTTGTCTGTATCAATCTATCCAGTGGCTATTTTTAATTTCTGGTAACACAGGGTGTATTAGGGGATCGAGTGGGGTGCTGGGGATGTGAGTCTGCTTTAGTTTGCTTTGCTTTTTCCCCTCTTAACATGGGAGAAGAATAAGGAGACCAGTAAAGTCTCAAAACTTTGACCAAGTTTGTAGCCTGGAAAAGAAGGCAAAGTGATTTCACATCTGCTCATTCTGAGATCTTCTTTTTCAATGCAAATGTCTTTTCTGTCCTACATGCACAGATAATCATCTGCCTGCTGACTCTGCTACTGAGAGCTGCAGATTAAATCTTCCTTTGGCTGCTTTATTCCGTGCTGAGTAAGGAACTGGCTAATTGTGTGTTTATTCCTATATAGTGTTTGCCTGGAAAGGGGAGACAGATGAGGAATATTTGTGGTGCATTGAGCAGACCCTGTACTTCAAGGACGGGCAGCCCCTCAACATGATTTTGGACGACGGTGGAGATCTTACCAACCTAGTTCATACCAAGTACCCACAGCTCTTGAAAGGTGACTTGTGTTTTGTTGTCAGGCACAGTTCTTCTTGGGAGGCTCTTTATGCAGTCTGTTCCTGGGAGAACTCCCTGCTTTTGTGTCAAAGGGGTGGGGAAAGAGGGGCTGGCATGTGCAAACAGGCTATGAAGGAGTCTGTGAACATTGTTTACAGTCCAAGACCAGAATCTCTTACCTGCAGGTAAGAGATCATCTCTGCTCTGTGGTGGATAAGCTACAGTGATCTGTCCTGGTCATCCTTCACAGGGCCTATTACCCGAGAATGAGATGGTACTACTGACTTGCCAAAAGCTTCCTGGAAATGAGGTGTTTTAAAATTGCTTCATGTCTCCTTGCAATTAATATTTTTAACATTAATGCTTTTTCTTCTGCATCCTCTTAGTGCACCATTGGATCAACTCATGACAGCCTGTAGACTTTCTTGGAAAGGGAAGAGTTTTCTCCCTTATGTAAGGTGCAGGGCTTTCACTCATGCAGCTTGTCAGTGAAGGTGCTGATGGGGTCGGGGTTGGGACTCCTGCTTTGACTTGTTACCTTCAGTGTAAGTTAGTAAAACAGGTCAGTGTGGTTTTGCTAGCACATGTTTATGTGAAAAGATTCATCTGAAGGGAATTTGTCATGACCTGCAGTAGCTGGTTGATCTGTCTGGCAAGTATGACAGATGCTCCTTAGCTCTGCCAGTGTCCATCACATCTGCTGCTGCCAGCCACAGATGCCCAGTGTTGCTAGAGGACATGTTTGAAGTGGGATGTGGAGAGAATTGGATGTTGATATGGCATGGAAACAAAACTGATACAGTGGGGTGTGCTGATGCTTGTTTTTAATCTGTACAGGTGAGGTTGGTGTAGAAGCCCACTGGATCAGGTCTCCATTGCTTTGAGGAAGCTAGAGGGAAAAAAATCTGAAGGTAGCAGGCCATGGGTAGGGCTGTGCAAGGGGAGGAGTCTGGGGCTGCTCCCCATCCATGTGCAGGATGAGGAGGAAGAGAGGAAACTTTTTTTTTTGGCAGGCCTCACTTTCTCCTTCATCCTCAGCCTGATGTCCCCAGTAATCTAACAGTCAACATCTTTGTGTTACTGAAACTGTAATGAGAGTTTTTCATTGGTGTCTACTTAGCCATGTTGGGGTCCCCTCTCTTGCTTCCTAGAATGCCTCTCTTGGTAATCATGACCTCTTGCTTCCCTGACATTTGATGTCAGAGAATATCACAACTGATCATGCCTTCCTGTCTTCCTTGCATTGTCAGAGGCCAAAAAATGTATTTTCAGTGTTCCTACTCTATTTTGCAGGGTTGCTTTCTCCAGATTCCTGGCATGCAAGAGTTGTGCAACACGCACCTGCGTTGGTGTTGTTCCTGGGGAGGTCCTTGTGTTGAGCTCCTTTCACACTTTCAGCCCTCCTGCTGTCTGCTTGCCTCCTCTCCAGACCTTTGCTCCCTCTTACTTGTCTTGTCCTCCTAGTGTGGAAGGGACTAGTGCAGTGTAGTGCAGTAGGGCAATGGCTGTTGAATTGTCTCCTGTCTTGGCATGCATCTCTAGTCTGCCATTGACCAAAAAAACCCATCCATACTGCTTGGAATTGCTTCCTAAATTCATAGAATTGGCTATTCCACAGGATTTTTAAGGAGTCTGTGCAGGATACCATACCTGGCAATGTTTCCCTTGCCAAAACATGTGCTGTCTGCACTGACCATAATGGAAAAGCCTCTTTGCAGCAGTTCAATAAACAATTTAAGGCTGACCTCTGTAGAAGATGACAGATCTTGATTAGTTTTACCTTCTAGTCTGTTGCTTCTTGGAAACAGCAAAGCCTCCAAAGTGGGACCCACTGAGTGGAGCCCTTTTCTCCTTTAACCAAGCTCTGCTCTTTGCCCTCTGCTGCAAGGAGTGCTTCAAGGAAGGTGACAGCATCTGGGTTCTGTATCTTGAAGATAATAGAGGCTAAGGTATCCTAAGGGCTTGTGGTGATATTTGATGTCTGTGGGGGGAGAAGCAGAATAAGAGTAATATTAGCAGAGCATGCAGTGTGTGCAAAGACTGGATTGTAAGTGCAGGAGGCATTTTGACATGCAGCATCTGAAAGTGCCCTTTGCTGGACAGGTTTTCTGGGCTAATTTCTAAGGAAACTGTCCTCCATGCTTCAGCTGCTTCTAATTGAAAGGGAAGTTAGTTCAGTCCCAGTGTGTAACTAACAGCTGAAAGTAGGGCTCATTCAAGTCTACTTCAAGTAGATGTGCTAATTAGCTGTGTGGAAAACAGAATCATAGGCTGTATTGGGTTGGAAGGGATCTCTAAAGGCCCTCTAGTCCAACCCACCTATAGTAGGCAGGGACATCTCTAACTAGGTCAGGTGGCTCAGGGCCCTGTCAAGCCTGACTTTGAATGTCTCCAGGGATGGGGCCTCCACCACCTCTCTGGATAACCTGTTCCAGTGATCAACCACCCTCCTATTAAAGAAGACTTTCTTAATGTCTAACCTAAATCTACCCTTTTCTAGCTTAAAACCAATGCCCCTTGTCCTGTCACTACAAACCCTTGAGAACAGATCTTTCAGAACACCTTGCTAGAATGGACTGGGCTGTAGAAACTTCACTGAGGTGAACATCTTGCCCATTTTGCAGAAATGCTTTTGGATCTCTTTGAGAGAACAGGTCAGAGTGAGGTCTTTCCTCATTCCTGGGTCAAGAACTGGTTCTTTCCCTTTTTCCAAAGAATATTTTGTCCTGCTCCTTTCATTGCTTTGTTGAGTAAGAATCTGGTTTGAAGTTTCAAACTACTGTTTGAGGATTGAAATGAGGGTTCTCATCTCTTCCCTGCTTCCTGCTAAGTGTTTAATTTGGGCCTGTGGAAGATGCTCCCAGCACCTGGATGTGTAGGTTTGCAGCAGTATTAACTCCAGCTAAGGTGAATTCTTTTACTCTCCCCACAGGAATTAGAGGTATTTCAGAAGAGACAACCACTGGAGTTCACAACCTGTACAAGATGAAGGCCAATGGGACCCTGAAAGTGCCAGCTATCAATGTGAATGACTCTGTCACCAAGGTAATGCAACTGGAGCACTTCTGCTCTGTTCTTCTGTCTGACTAGTTTGGTGTTGAGTTGTCATTCCCTTGCAAGTACTCCTTTCTTTTGCTGAGCTATTCCTGACCTGGTACTGAACAGATTTTTCAGCATATCCTTGCAGGGAGCCCTTGATGTTTCTGATGGGACATGTCATTGTAAATACTCTGTTTTCAGAACATCAAGGGCTTTTTTTGTATGTAAGGACATAACATTCTTTTGCATTTTAATAATGTAGGAACACCTTTGGAAATCATGGCTCCTGGGTAAAGTCAGTTCCTGTGGCAAGGGGCATGTCCTCACTCTGAGTAGCTTAAAACCCCTAGGGAGGTGGCAGG
This sequence comes from Merops nubicus, assembly GCF_000691845.1. Classification (NCBI taxonomy): domain Eukaryota; kingdom Metazoa; phylum Chordata; class Aves; order Coraciiformes; family Meropidae; genus Merops; species Merops nubicus. Next base: position 10,726 of record NW_008588923.1, read on the forward strand.
TACCAGCTGGAAAAATGTGACCTGCCTGAGCCTGTGGCTGGTGAAGGTCAGTGGATCTCACCGAGTATCTCTGTGAACTACAGTTGCAAAGGATAAAGCAGGAGGTATTTGTTCTTTGCTTAGCTACAGGACTGCTTCCCAAAACAAATCCAGGTGATGTGAGGGATGAGGAAGAATGGTGTTTAAAAGGTGCTGGTGCTTTTTAGAGGCAGATGAATTATAGTGGGAATTTCAGGCATACTTCAGGTTTGTGTCTAGATGCTTTTTTATCAATCTAGTTGGTAAATCTCTTGCAAGTTACCATACTGACCTTATCCTACTGGGCATGGCAGTTCTTACTGACTGATCTGCCTTCTCTGCAGTTTGCTAGCTGTAGAGTATGTCCTTTCCGCTCACAAAGAAGCATCTGGCATTTTATTTCATACCTGGTGGGCTGGAATCTAGCTGATCATGGAAGAAGCTTGTGTCTTTGCACCTAGGTGAAAACACTTAGAGTTGTGCTTCCTGCATAATAGCTATTAATACTGCTTAGTAGTTTTGGATCAGATGTTTCAAAAAAAGCTTGAGTGGATTTGGGTTGCGCTCACTTTGTTCTAGTGCCAAACAAGTGCTTATTTTCAAATGAAGTTTGGTATTTACGTAGTAAAAGGCTTGTGCTAGGCACAGTTACAGAGCTGCAGGAAGATGTGCACTTGAGCTGAAAAAAAAATCTATCTAGTTTGATATTTTCAGTTGATGCCAGGTTGGTACATGAGTATTTGGAGAGAAAACACCATCCAGTTCTGTTCCTCCCTCTTGCTGCTCAAATGTATTTTGGGGTGGGACAGATGTTTGTATCCAGCACTCTGCTGCCTTGCCTACGTGGGAATGCAAAGGCACCTGGAAGGTTCTGACTGCAGTTGGTGGATTTGGTGGTGAGGAATCTAATCTGACCATGCTGCTTTCCTCCATAACAAGGCTTATACTGCAAGGGAAATCTGAAGGACTAGAAAAGAGGATTATCAATTGGCACTAGCTTTGGAATTTGAAGAATTGGTAACAGAAATTTTCTGAAATATTTATGGCAAATGTGCTTGTTGTGCTAAGACCTACAAGTACTGAGTGAAGAACTTCTGGAACTGAAATGTAACTCCCTACACATGAATCCTTGGCCAGCTTCTGAGGCTGGGAGTGATATGCTGCTCTATCTTGTAACTTGCTCAGATAATGAATTGTAGTCATAGTTGCAACAATTTTATACATGGACTTTGCATCTTTTTTTATTATAAAAATGTTAGTTGTAAGCTGTTGCCTGAAAACCAAACTGTAACATCACCTTACACATGCTAGATGGCACCAGCTGTAGCTGCAGGGTAGGTCCCATTTGAAAGATCAGTGCCCCTGTTAAAATCTAAGTATATGCAGTCTTAAGTTTGCTTACAGCAGGCAGCGTGCTACCTGTGTTGAATGAGAGCAAGAATGGTTGGTGACCAAGGGCTGTAGAAAACAGGTGCAGGCTTTGAGACTGGAATTTTGCTGTGAATGCTGAGTTCTTTACCCCCCCCCCCCCCCCTTGGGAAGCACAACTTTAGTAGCCAGATTTTTTTAAAAATTCTTGGCTTCTGTAGTTCTTCAGATAATCAAATCTGTTTGTTTTGATCAGGAAGATGTGCCATATAAAGGGCTCAAGGAGAAAAAGGAGAAGCATTATAAAAATCAGTACAACAGTGTGTTTCTGAGTTTAGGAACGTGTTCAAGCAGAGTACTATTGGACATCTGACTTAACAGGGGAGTTTAGATTTGGAGGTCTGGCTGTTAAGCTCATATGTTAATGTTACAGTAGGAAGATGTTGTGCGATGGGGCATTAGGAGATGAAATCCAGGAGTCCTTGGTTACAGTAACCAGTGTTGTGAATAGCTACTAGCTGGATTTTTCTAGATTGGAGCAGTGAGGAGGTCTGGCAATGTTAGTTTAACTGTTCCTGGGGGAAGATAAAATTTTGACCTTCCTGGATGCCAATTTCTTGTAGTTGATGTAAGCAAATTCCTTCTTCTTGAGGGTGCACGTGTCTTGCAAAGATAAGAATGTGCTAATCAATTGACCAGATATTGTGCTGCTGTGGTTTGCCTGTCTGTGGCACTTGGTTCGGTTCATTGTCTCAAAAACAGAAGCAGAGAACTGGTGAGCATCTTGTTAAGGAACTTGGACCTACCTCTGTATGCAAAGATGGTTTGTGTTTTCACTTGATAAATTCAGGTTACCTCTAGTAAGTTTTTAATGTGTCCAAGCCACAACATTTATGAAATGCTTCTTACCAGAAGAGTGCTGAAGCCTGTATCTGGTAGAACTGTATAGACTGAAATGGATAAATATCAAACTAGTTTGTCCTCTTCCCATCCCTCATTGTGGTTAGAGTTCAGCTGACTGTCAGCCTCCTGGTTTGCAGTACTTGGTGTAAGTCCATTTTGTTTCTCTATGGAATTTTTACTTGAGTGACTATCCTCTGTTCTGAAACTGCTTCTTTTTCTTCCTCAGAGCAAGTTTGATAACCTTTATGGTTGCAGAGAGTCTCTCATCGACGGCATCAAACGTGCCACAGATGTCATGATTGCTGGAAAGGTGGCAGTGGTGGCAGGGTATGGTGATGTGGGCAAAGGCTGTGCTCAGGCCCTGCGCAGCTTTGGAGCCAGAGTCATCATCACGGAGATCGACCCCATCAATGCGCTCCAGGCAGCCATGGAAGGTGAGAGCTGCAGGAGGTGAAGGAATTAATGCACCTGACAGGGATCTGTGCATGTCCGTGTAGCATTAAATGATAGCTGCCTGAGAAAGTTTCAGTGGGTTTCAGCCCTGTGCCTGTTGATGTAGAGTTGACTCCAGTTTAACTGTAGGAATTCTTTCCTTAGGCTTAGGGAAGGAATTTATTAGTAGGGGCCTTGAAGATGTGTTTGGAGTTAAGGCTACAGAGACCATAGTGGGCTAAGGCCCCCATTTCATCATGCTGTAAGCCTGGTTTTGAATGGGTTCATTATCTTCAAGTTGTGCAGCTCTAACCTCCAATGTGGGTTAAGACTCCACTGAAATATCCCCATGGTAAAACACCAGACCTTATGTTCAGTGGATGGCTTTGGAGAGCAATGCTATGTTCTCTGCCTTTCCAGCTCTGCTCATGGCATGCTCTGGAAGCTGTGCTGCTTCTCCTGTGGACACCTCATGTAACTCTGCTTTTTAGTACCAGTTTATCCCATTTCTATTCATACCTAACTAGAAACTGCAGGTGTTGTGGCCATAGTGGACTAAGGCCCCCATTTCATTATGCTGTAAGCCTAGTTTTGAATGGGTTCATTATCTTCAAGGTGCAGCTCTAACCTCCAGTGTGGGTTAAGACTCCACTGAAATATCCCCATGGTAAAACACCAGACCTTATGTTCAGTGGATGGCTTTGGAGAGCAATGCTATGTTCTCTGCCTTTCCAGCTCTGCTCATGGCATGCTCTGGAAGCTGTGCTGCTTCTCCTGTGGACACCTCATGTAACTCTGCTTTTTAGTACCAGTTTATCCCTTTCTATTCATACCTAACTAGAAACTGCAGGTGTTGTGGGTGCACTTTCCTTTGCAAACTTGACCCCCTGATTCTAGTTTGAGTGCTGTGCCAGGTACTACACCTATGCATATAAGACATTGGATGTATAGATCTACAGGTTTGAAACAAGTGAGGAGCAGATTTTCATGCTGTTTGTATTTAGTAAGACAAGTATACCCACTACTTTGCTTCCTCCAGAGGTCAGGTGTTGGCACAGGCTTTTACTGATTTTTTTTTTTTTTCTCCATTCTTTTCTACTATAATATTGTATCCTGGTTTTTAAGAAGTGCTGGTAATTTGGCAGAGGAGTAACTTTCTCTCTTTTCAGGTTATGAAGTTACAACCATGGAGGAGGCCTGCAAGGAGGGCAATATCTTCGTTACCACCACTGGCTGCACTGACATTGTTCAGGGCAGGTATGGTCTAGCCACTTGCTTTAGTGAAAGCATAGATGTGCAGTTAAACTTTATTTTTAAAAATATAATCATTAATTGCCAGCAGTATGGTGAAGATTCACAGTCTCATTCTGGACATCAGAATTTAGCAACAGTTTAGTGAGAAATTGGGACTTTGGTCTTCCAGCTCTGGTGGCTGTTGCCATGTTGCAGTTGTTCCTGTCTTACAGCATATAGTGACAGAAACAAAAGGTCTAGAGGGATAGATAAACACCTGGAGAAGGAGAGCATGAGAACTAAATTCTGTTAGGACAGATAAATGGGACCAGAAGAGGAAGCTTGTAAAGGTTAATGTGATTCCATCTGTGAGTATGTGTAGCAGACCTGGAAGTAGCCTGTTCTCAGTAAACTACTCTGCAGTTTTTTTGATACCACTTCTGCCATTTACACCCCCTACATTCTAAACAGACTCATTCCTATCTTGCCTTTGTGTTTGTGCATGCTGTAGTGGAAGGCTGGGTAAGTGGGAAAGGCCATTATTCTCTAGAGATGTAGAACTGCTGAAACTTTCAAGTCATGAATAGAACTGTTTCTTCATGAAGAAAGAATACTTCAGGTACTTCAGTTTTGACCAATTAAAATAGCTTTACTTTCAATAATAGGAAAATACTTTCTCTCCAATAACCTTACATCCAGGGGAAGTATCCTTTCCTAAAAGCTTGAGGGTTTTTTTTCAGTAGATGTGACATACCTGGAAGATTCAGACCCACACATCTTGTGAGAGTCAAATGCAGTCAGTGAGCCAGGCACTTTGCACTCACTTTCTGCAGGTAGAACTATGGATCACAGCATCTGCTGGTGCTGAAGAAATTATTTTTGTGCATTAAATTTTGAAACAACTTTTCTTTTGCAGGCACTTCGAGCAGATGAAGGATGATGCCATAGTGTGTAATATTGGCCATTTTGATGTGGAAGTTGATGCCAAGTGGCTGAATGAAAATGCTGTAGAGGTGGTGAACGTTAAACCTCAGGTGAGCCCTTGCACAAGCTCTCCTGCTAGGAAGAAGCAGACTCTGTCTGTTTCCAGAAAGGGGGGATATTTCTCTTCAGGTACTTTGCCTCTAACTTTCTTAGAAGACAGTAGTGCTCTGGGCTGATCAGAGTGGAGACTCTGCTCTCTTCCCTGATTAACCTGGAGCAAGCTGCACATCATGTCCTTGTGTTGGTGTTGGAGTGGTTGGTTCCAGCCAGCGCTCAAGTGTACAGCATGGCCTCTGACAAGAGGTGCCCGATATGGCTGCATCCTTCTCTCTGTGTTTCTACCTCCTTGACAAACAGGAAGCTACCTCATAGTGGTGGTTGTGTAGACAATTAATTACATCAAGTTCATTCCTTACAGGATGTCAGCTTTGACATCTGGGGTATGGTGAAGAGGTGTGGAAATGTGCTTTCTTTGGTAGCTCCCAGCTGAAAACAATGCCATAGCTCAGTTTCAAAAAGCAACTTAGATGATGAATGCAGAACAGATCATTAGAGAGCATATAAAACTTAAGAACAGAGCCCATAGCTTGCCTAGTGGTTGATCTGAGTTTTGTCTCAGGAAGCTGCTTGCTCATGTACTGCTTGGCACCATAACAGTCTTGGTCCTAGTGCAGGGTGCCAGGATTAGAGTGAAGTTCAAAGGGATGTCTTAGGGGATTCTGTCATTTGAAAAAATTAAATTCTCTTTGTTTTCAAAGTTTGTTTTTTTTTTTTCTTTGCTTGGAGACTGAAGCCTCAAGAAAGCATATCTGGAGATCTGTCAGATTTAGACTTCCAGATGTAGTGATTTAATTTTAGAAACCTGTGTAAACCAGGAGTCTGTGTCTGGGTAGACAAGGTGAGATGTTTTACCCTTGCTCAGCTTGCATTCCCACAATGTATTTCCTTCAAGTTATGGCTATACTACCTACACAGGAAAATAAGAATCTAAAAATGTCAGCTTTTCAGCTATATCCTAAAGCAGAGAAACAAAACTAAAATAAATCCAAAACTGTTTTGTAACACCAGCACTGATGGGGAGATAACATCAAGTAAAACAAACCAGCCTTTGACTTGGCATGGGACTTCTGGTTACTTTCTGAAAAGGGAGTGTGCTCACTGATAGCAGGATTCTGGGGCAGGGTTTTTACTTTATTTAAAGGTGCCACACCCAAGCAGATATCATGGTAGATGTAAGTCTGCCCTTCCACTTCTCATAACTCCTCTGATGCTTATTTGGCATCTGCATCACTCTTACTAAACAGTTGTGAGCCTTTTCAATACATTATGTGCTGCTGTGACACTCTACATGGGCTCAGCTGGGGATGAAGTTACCCTCAAGTTCACACTGCTTCCAAGACTGGTCTTGCAAGTGACTTCAGCATGGAGCTGAACAGGAGCCTGGTGCTTACTGCTTGCTTTGTGGTAGTTTGGGTTTTAAAACTAAAACTGGGACTGCTCAAAAAGTAAACACTGTTGAAGGCTAAGTTTGATGTTAATATGGTATCATGCAAACTAGCAGCACCTGGCTGTTCAGTGTGGCTCTTAAGGTCCATTTGAAAAATTGTGACACAATTGTCTGTATGGCTTAATGTTGAAGACTGGCCTTGTACCCTGAACCCCTCTGGTCTGTTACATAAACCACTGCTGTTGCAAGCAGGATGTTCAGAATGGTGCAGAAGAGATACCTGCTCACAGAGCAAAAGCTGTGAAAAGTTGCCAGCATGCTGTGTGCAACAAGTGTTTGCTTACAAGCCACTAGCTAAAGTTTGTAAAAGTGCCAGCCTTGAGTGGACCATGTTGACATGTTCTTTGAACCCCTCCAGGGATGGGGACTCCACCACCTCCCTGGGCAGCCTGGGCCAAGGCCTCACCACTCTGTCAGTAGAGAAATTCTTCCTAATATCCAACCTAAACCTCCCCTGGAGTAACTTAAGCCCTTTTCTGCTTGTGTTATAGCTAATTACTTAGGAGAAGAGATCAACCCCCACCTCACTACAACCTTTTTTCACAGTTGCTGTGCTATGACAGAATAAGAAATGCAGTTGTCTGGAATCACAGAATTATTTAGGCTGGAAAAGACCTTTAACACCTTCAGGCCCAACCACAAACCTAAAACTGCGAAGTCCACCACTAAACTGTTCTTCAGCACATCTGCATGTCTTTTAAATATCTCCAGGGGTGGTGTTTAAGTATTCTGAACCACGAAGCAGGTGCTGGGGCTCAGGCTGTGTGAAGTCCAGAATAGCTACGGGTTTTGTGAACACTGGCTAGGGAGGAATGCCTTGGTTATAACCAAGTCTGTGTTGCAGGCCCACTGTGGAGTTGTTGGTGCAGGAAGGAAGCCCACAAAGCTCTGCATGATTTAAAATGCCCTCTCCACCCTGACGTTGCCCTGCTGCTGCTCTTGCCCCTGCAGGTGGATCGCTACACCCTGAGGAGCGGCCGGCACGTCATCCTGCTGGCCGAGGGCCGGCTGGTCAACCTGGGCTGTGCCATGGGCCACCCCAGCTTCGTCATGAGCAACTCCTTCACCAACCAGGTGCTGGCACAGATTGAGCTGTGGACCAATAGTGACAAATACTCTGTTGGAGTCTACTTCCTGCCAAAGAAGGTGAGTTAAAATAGCAGAAAGATGCAAGCTGGTAAGAAAGCCAACTTCAAATGTGATCACGTAGCTTTGTTTCGTTTGTGCTTGTGTTCATTTTCCTGCTGCATGTTGCTGCAAGGAGCTCCTGCCCCTCAGTGAACACTTGGCTTTGGTCATGCTGCATCTGCAGGCTGTTTTTTCATGGCTAATCTGATGTATGGAACTGGCACTTGTCTGTCCTGTGATATGAACAGCCGGTCACTTTTTGGCATGTCCTGGGGCTCTTTGCTAAGGTGCTGGTAAACCCTGCACTGCCTTAGGCTAGTCAGGGAGCTTCTCCCAACCAACTTGTTCCTTCTGCTGAAAGTCAGCATTCACAGCAACCTTTCCCATGCTTATCCAGCAGCAGAGTCTAGTGGGGCAGAGTTGAAGTGGAGGTGAAACTACAAGTCACTTTTACTGTGGTTGGTAGAGTCTGGGTCCCATTTGTGTGTGAGCAGAGCCTATTGCAATCTGGTCCTAATAGCTTTACAAAAAAATTAATGACAGATTGCCTCAGGTTTCCCTTTAAACTTAACTCTGTGTTCTTGGAAAAATAGAATGTGTATGTTTGGGCTTGCTTAAGTGTTTGCTGATGGGCATAAGCTTCCAAAACCAACCATTAATGATCAAGCAAAGCATACCAGAAATGCAGTGTAGGAGCTGATCAGCAATCTGACACATAATCATCTTCAAAGCAAGAGTTTTGTTGATGATTCTCTTGGAATTTATAGTCTAGTGTCACTAATAAAATGTGGCTTCATGCTCTTTGTGAGTAGCAGTTTTCAGTAAGTGTACTTGAACTGGGAGTTGTGCCCAGATCAGTTAGGAACAGTTATGTTTGTGGATCATATGGCAGTGATCTCTTTGGGTTCATAGGCTGTGCCAAAATGCTCTTTGTACCCTTTGTACTCCATAGAGCATTTCAAAGAATAAAGCAGTGCACTTGTCAGAACCAACAAAAGATGGGCAGAAGAGCTTTCTGTGATAATTTTCTGGCTAGTATCTTCCCTTGTTTTGTGTAGTAGCTTTGGGGTCCAAATGTAAAACTTAAGAATTACGCAGTACCTTACCATACTTCTTTGACTGCAAGAATATTGCTTCCATGATTAGCAATTACAAACATGCACACACTTCTGCAGTGGGTGTTCCTAGAAATCTAGGCAAGCTGTTGTATCCATGTTCTTAGCAGCAAATCTATGTTCAGCTATCTGATTTTAAGGTAAGAATGTCAGCTTACCTTCAGCTAAATTTGTGTACCTTTTTATTGAAATCTTCACCTCCCCAAGCTGAAGCAACTGTGAAACAACTTATTTCTGCTGCAGTTGGAGAACCTGATCTGGGAAATGTCAGGGCCTAGGCTCCTTTTCAAATGAGTGTAATATGTCTTAAACTTGCTGGAAATGCCCCTATCCAGATCTTCATATGTCAGTCAAGTCAATCAGATATGCATGGAATTTTTAACCCTTTTTCTTTCTGACAGGATCTACTAATCTTTAATACTTTTTTCCCTTCTGAACACAGTCCTTCCAGTTAGCATTTCTTTCTTTCATGATTTTCCTGACTTTTATGTAGTGTTTGGTAGCTTTCATGGTTCACTTTCACATTGTTCATGTGCTTCATCCTATCTTTTTAATTTTGCCTTGTACATATTTGACTGTGCTGTTCTCCAGAGATGTTGCCAATTCCATCTTCCTATGAGCAGGTTGAGCTGCAGTGAATTGTACTCTGCACAAGTGTAGCTTTTTACCTGGTTCATTACAATGGGATTACTCCAGAGTAGTAGATTGTTACCACACCCCCTTTGAACAGGAAATCTAGGACTCGTTATTTGAATCATTTAGAACATGGTGGTTCACACAAGCTGAAGATTTGGCCCTTAATTGTTTTATTGATTTCTTGCCTTTCAAATATACTGCAGCCTTTCACATCTGGGGGAATGTCACCAGTCTTTCCCATGCTACTGGAATTTAAACTTACCTTGTACCTGTTTCCTTAGCAATGGCTACTTGTATTTTGCAGGAGTTACAAATGATGGTCAAACTTGTCCATCTGCTGGAACTCAGCAGCACCCAGTCCTCTTAGTGCTGTCCTTTCTAGCTTGGAATATCTTTTCCCTTCTGACATAGCAGCTAGTTGGCAATTTTACTTTTTCTTTTTTACTTTTCTCTACCTATTTTCTGCAGCACTTAGCTATCTTGTAACTTTGCATATTTTTAAGTCCTTTGAGAGTGTCTGCCAGATGCCTCTGAGATAAAGTATATCAACACTTCTGAGCCCATGTCCTACAGTCCACCATGGCTTTATTCTTCATGAAGACAATGCCAAGAGATACTAGTATTCTTGATGAATTAGTGATTGTGAGATTAATATTCTAATACATATACCCCTAAAATGGGATATCTAGAAAGGGGATGCATTTTTTTTCCATTAGTAGAACTGACCTAAAATAGTAAGTTGACAGTCTGGTATGTCTAGGGAGATGTGTTTGGGGCTTTCCCATTCTACCAAACTGGATAGTTTTATTTTTGAATAGTTTTATCTCTGTTCTTTATTTGTTGGGTGAATGTGAATGTGTATAAATGAGATTGAAATGGGCTTGATTATATAAATTTATCTGTCTCACTTAAGCTTGACTTGACTCCCTCAAAATGTGGGGCTTTTCCATCTGAATGCAGCTCTGTGCTCAAAGCAGATGCCTCTGCCCTGAAGTAGGTGAGGTATGTTAGCAGGAAAAGAGCTGTTGGTTCATCTGTATCAGTCTGTTAAATCCTGTTTGTTTTCACACATTTGTTTCTCACTATTAATCATGTCCTGAACTAACAGGACTCTGTTCTGCTAATATTCGTGTCTCAATATTTTGTTTTGCAGCTGGATGAAGCTGTGGCTGCTGCTCATCTGGATAAACTGTGTGTGAAGCTGACAAAGCTGAGTGACAAGCAGGCCAAGTACTTAGGATTATCAAGAGATGGGCCATTCAAGCCAGACCACTACAGATACTGAGCAGGTGGCACTGCCCAAAGACCAAAGTGCAGGGATATGACCTTCCAAAGTCCTTGTGTGTGCTGGGCTTCTGAGAACAAGCCCTTTGCTATGCTCCTCAGTGCTGCAGAACCCCTCCCCTTACCAAGGGAGCTTCAGGGCCTTATTTGTTTGTGAAAGAAGATCACTCTGACTCTTGGAACTAGAACTGGTTACTTAGCTAGTCTCATGGTGAAAAGGATCCTATGCAACTTGTATTTGCTCCTAATGTTGTAATAAGGGGGGCAGAACAGGAGATTGCTAAATGAAAATGTGTAGTCTTGTCATGCATGGGGCTGACAGCCTCTTTAAACAGACTAACCAATAAGATGGGAAATGATTTCTACAGGGAGATACTTTCTGCCATGCCCTGCTCCAATTAGATGACTCCTATTAGGAGGATAGCAGCATCAGGCTTCTCTCCACAGAGGTGCCCTAGCTGAAGTGCATGTTAGGAAACTGGAGAAAGTAGGGAAGAGTATAAGTTGCTTGATCATCTTCCTATAAAATCAACTTAACCTCCTACTTGGAGATTAAAACCAGAGTTTTTTTTCTGGGTTAATTTAATCCATCCATACTAGTCAGAACAAAAAGACCCTTTTATGCTTCTTCCACACCTATTTGACAAGGGTTGAGGCAAAAGTGATTTCTTTTTTTTAGCAGCCTTCTGGTGTATTGTGAACTGCTGAGAAGCCACCACTGGGATGTTTAGGTTTAGGGACCTTGTTTGATCCTCTGAAAACACCAGCAGCACACTTCTACCCCCAGCTTGATTTTTCTGGGTTGTCATGTCTGCTCTATCTTGCTTGTCATTGACTCAAAGTGCTTTTATTAAAGATTTGACTATGGCCTGATTTGTTTTGTACAGTGAGATGCTTTGTGTTTTGAAATGGATTTTTTACTTTTGTGTGATCCTTAAGCTACTGAAAATATGTAATTTTGGGGGTCAACCCCATGCTACACTACAGGCTGGGGAACATGTGCCTGGGTGGAAACTGCCTGGTGGAAAAGGACTCGGAGGTGTTGGTTGATAGTTGCCTGAAGATGAGCCAGCCTGTGCCCGGGTGGCCAAGAAAGCCAACAGCATCCTGGCTTGTATCAGCGCTAGTGTGGCCAGCAGGGCTGGGGCAGGGATCATGGCCCTGGACTCAGCACTGGTGAGGCTGCACCTTGAATACTGTGTTCATTTTTGGGCCCCTCACCACAAGGAAGACATCAAGGTGCTGGAGCATGTCCAAAGAAGGGCAGTAGAGCTGTTGAAGGGTCTGGAGCACAGGTCTTGTGAGGAGCAGTTGAGCGACCTGGGGTTGATTAGCCTGGAGCAAAGGAGGCTCAGGGGAGACCTTGCTCTCTACAACTCCCTGACAGGAGGCTGTAGCAACGTGGGGCTACTTCTCCCAAGTAACAAATGATAAAGCAAGAGGAAACATCATTAGGTTGTGCCAGGGAGTGTTTAGATTGGACATGAGTTAAAATTTCTTCACAGAAAGGGTTGTCAAGTATTGGAACAGACTGCCCAGGGAAGAGGTAGTTCAGGAGAGACTTTGCTCTCAGCTCCCTGGAAGGAGGTTGTAGCAAGGTGGGGGACAGTCTGTTCTCCTAAGTAATAAGTGATAAGGTAAGGGGGAACAGCCTCCAGTTGTGCCAGGGAGGGTTAGATTGGATACTGGAAAAGCTTCCTCACAGAAAGATTTGTCAAGCCCTGGAACAGACTGCACAAGGAAGTGGTGGAGTCACCATCCCTGGAGGGATTTAAAAGATGTGTGTGTGAGGTGCTCAGGGACATGGTTTAGTGGTGGGCTTGGCAGTGTTAGGTGAATGGTTGGACTGATCTTAAGGGTCTATGATCCACATGGAATTTCCTCGAGGCAAAGGCGAGTGCTGTGGCTAGCCTGCATCTTATACTTGAGCTTGAAAAAGCTGCTCCTCAGGTAATTTAAAGATTTGAAGGGCTGCATCTCACAGGAAAAACACTTCCCTTCTGCCCACAGATTTGTCTCCATAGATGTCACAGAAGTTCTCTTTTGCCACTCTCTGGTCAGCATTATGCAGCAGGCATATGTAATAATAAGTAAGAAGATGAAAGGTTTGTTTTGCTGTTAAAACATGCTTGAGGTGCTCTGAAATGAATGTCCAAACTCTGGGTGGGATGGCAGTGAGCAATTAAAATAGGTGGTGAATGATATGAACTCTTGGGGGAAGGAAAGTGGATAAGTAAACAAAGTATTGCTCAGTATGAAACTTTTTTTTCTTATAGAAAGCACCAATTTTAACTGAATATTGGTCCCACAAAGCCATAATAAATTATTTGGTAATCAGTAATGGGAATTATCCTTTAAACTGACATATATATACACACAGAGTCCCACATAGACACATGTACAATTGCAGCACACATCTAGATATAGATGATGGTCACCTTGTGACATACATAGCTGCATGTGACAGAGAATAATCATGATAGAAAATGTCATTATAGGAGAAGGAATTGGGAGAAAAACACGGACTACATGTTGTCCTTCTTCATTACTTTCTTCTTGCTGTCCTTTGGCTGGTCTAAACCTATTTCTCAGCTGAAATCTGCTGTCTTGGAGTACAGGGTTGTAATTGTGCTGTTGGACTTGGCTCAGGCATTCGTAGAATAATGGAGCTAGGAAGGACCACCTGGAGCTGTTGCATTCCTGTCCTTACACCAAAGCCATTTAGACAGGTTGAAGATCAGCTTTCCCAGGTAAGTTTCAGTTGTCTGAGGACAGAGATCATGCAACCTCCCTAAGCTTGTCTCCTAGTATTTGACCACCCTCTAGATGAGAATATTTTTCTGTGTACTTAATGGAAATTTTCTGTGTTGCAGCCTATGCTTATTGCTTCTCATTTTTTCCCTTTGTGCCTCCGAGAAGATCCTTGCTCCATCTTCACTATGTGCTTGCATTAGGTAGTCCTGGGCAGCAATAAATCCTCCTTCACCTTCTCCATGTTGAATAAACCCCAGTCCTGGACTCTCTCTGCATCCTATGCTTTAGTCCCGTGATCATCTTGATGGACCTCTGTACTCAGATGGATGGTCTCAGGTATGTCAATGTTGTCATTCTGGGGAGCCTAAACTGGGTGTGGGTGTCTTTAAAAGGCCAAATGGCAGAAGGATCCCTTCTCTTGACCTGCTGGCTTTGCTTTCGTTGGTACAGCTCCATATAAAGTTTGGCTGCTTTTGGCACAGGCAGTCAAGGACCTTACGCTTCAGAGTCTTTGAAGGAAAGGGTGCCTTTGCCTTTCCTTCTTTCATCAGCTTTGTTTGGGTTTTTTGAGTACCAGATCCAGCAGAGCATCTCCCTTAATCAGCTTATTGGCCACCTGTGAAACTGCCCTTAATGGTCTCTGTAAATCTGCATTGCTTGTGCACAGACCTACTGCACTTCCAGCAGATGCAAGGTGGCTGAGATGAGATCTGCCAGGGTTTGCTATCAAGAGGCTTTTTCCAGCTACATCAAGAAATTTTCAGCTACTTCCTGTTCTGGGCTGGTGGTCTTTGTCAGATGCCCACCACAGTGCTGCCTGAGTTGGACTGTCCTCTGATACCTAACCCAGAAACTATTCATTCAGTTCTTGAAGACTTGCAGTCTCAGAGAAGTTAAAGAAAGGGCTAGCTGACACCCTGAATTTATCTAAAATACATATTCCATTGAGTCATCAACATACAGTGTGTTATGATAATGTGTTTTTTTGTTTGAAATGTGTTAGTTTTAGTGTTTTGGGTTTTTTTTAGGAACATTTGTCAAGAGTGTTTTTGAGTGGGGTCTAGCAACCACTGATCCTGTGTTAGTGACGTTTTGTATGTGGGGTTGTGAGTCACGACCTTCTCTTTGCCCCCACATTTCTGTTTAGGTTCATTACAGATTTCTTACAGAGTTCATGTTTTGAATGTGTAGAGAAGTCTATTTTTGTGTGTATATACATGTTTGGCTTTCCTTGAAAAGACCTGAGGTGTTATGTTTCCTGGCTGTTGAAGCTCTTAGTCTGTAAATGTTGGGCTCAGGGGCAGCAGCTCCTGAGTTTTAGAAAATACTTCTTGTGAGAGATTGTGTGCAAAACTATGCCTGGAGAGCCCAGTGCAAATCATGTCTAGCTCCTGTTCAAACTCCAGAAACCTTAGGCACCTGAAATCATGATTCCCCAGGGGAGTTAGGAAGTGTCCAGATGCCAGGAGCTTGACCAGTTCTGAAATCCTCTCTGCTTTGCAAGGCCATGGGCCAGGGCACTAAAGCATCACTGCAGGGACGAAGAGAATTGTCTAGTGACCTCCTAGCACAGCATTTCCACTGATCAAACCCATAACAATTTGATTTGCTGCTAAAAATACAGTCATTTGAGCAAGTTAATAATGTGAGGATTTGACTTGAAACATGGTTTGAGCTGATAAAATATAAATTTTATTTTTGGATTATATTCTGCTAGATCTTCTGTTTCACTGGTTGAAGAGGACTAGGTCAAACACAGACCCCAATAAAACCATTGGCAGAATTTCTGTTCCTCCCATGCCCTGCAGTGCAGTTGTGGTTTAGTGTAGTCTGCAGGAGAAATGTGATGCTCAGTACCTGTCAACAGTACGGTCTGTGAACTGGCCATGTTAATGCAAGGTGGAGTTTCATGGTTTTATTCAGCTGTTAAATGCTGCATAGCTGTGTGTTAGGCACAAGTTAACAGCCCATCTTCCTAAACAGGGTTATCTTACCTTCTGCTATGATATATGAGCTATACTTGGGCCAAACTCACGTGTTGCTTTGGTTTGTACACTTCCTCAAGGGCAATTTGGTATAACCTTTACAGTAAAATATGCAGATCTCAGTTCCATTTCAGCAGCTTTTCAGAATGGATGGAGTATTTTGGAGTGTGACTGTTGTAGCAGCAAGTTTCCCTTAAAAAAAAAAAAAAAAGTATATTGTCACATGATTTCTCAACAGGCATCCAATCCATGTTAGAAGAAAAGTGTTCCCAGGTGGCCAAGAAAGCCAACAGCATCCTGGCTTGTATCAGCGCTAGTGTGGCCAGCAGGGCTAGGGCAGGGATCATGGCCCTGGACTCAGCACTGGTGAGGCTGCACCTTGAATACTGTGTTCATTTTTGGGCCCCTCACCACAAGGAAGACATCAAGGTGCTGGAGCATGTCCAGAGAAGGGCAGTAGAGCTGTTGAAGGGTCTGGAGCACAGGTCTTGTGAGAAGCAGTTGAGG
Source organism: Merops nubicus (assembly GCF_000691845.1). Classification (NCBI taxonomy): domain Eukaryota; kingdom Metazoa; phylum Chordata; class Aves; order Coraciiformes; family Meropidae; genus Merops; species Merops nubicus. The sequence continues at coordinate 26,580 of NW_008588923.1, forward strand.
GACCTGGGGTTGATTAGCCTGGAGCAAAGGAGGCTCAGGGGAGACCTTGCTCTCTACAACTCCCTGACAGGAGGCTGTAGCAAGGTGGGGCTTGGTCTGGTATCTTATCCCAAGTAACAAATGATAGAACAAGAGGAAACATCATTAGGTTGTGCCAGGGAGTGTTTAGATTGGACATGAGTTAAAATTTCTTCACAGAAATTTTATCAAGTATTGGAACAGACTGCCCAGGGAAGAGGTAGAGTTGCTATACCTCAGGGTGTTTAAAAGACATGAAGATGTGGCACTTAAAGATAGTTTGTCCATTCAAACCTCATGAAGTTCAACAAGGCCAAGTGCAAGGTCATACAGATGGATGGAGGCAATCCCCAGCACAAACAGAGCCTGTATAATGAGTGGATTGACAGCTGCTCTGTGGAGAAGGACTTGGGGGTGTTGACTGATGAAAAAGTGAATACAAGCCAGCAGTCTATGCTTGCAGCCCAGAAAGAGAATCACATTCTGGGCCACATCAAAAGAAGTGTGGCCAGCAGGTCAATGGAGGTGATTCTGCCTCTCTGGGCTGCTCTGGTGAGACCCCACCTGCAGTAATGTGTTCAGCTCTAGGGTCTCTAGCATAAGACAGACACGGACCTGCTCAAGCAGCTCCAGAGAAGGAACATGAAGGTGATCAGGGGGCTGGAGCACCTCTGCTGTGAAGACAGGTTGGGGTTGTTAAGCCTGAAGAGAACAGTCTGTGGAGGTCTTACAGTGGCCCCTCAGTACTTAAAGGGTACTTACAGTGTGTCATAGGATGTGGGGTAATGATTTCAAACTGGAAATGGGTAGATTTAGGTTTAATATAAGGAACAAAGTTTTTACTGTGAGAGCAGTAAGGCACTAGCAGAGGTTGCCCAGAAAGGCTGTGGGTCCTCCCTTCCTAGAGGTGTTCAAGGCCAGGTTGGATGTGGCTGGGATCAGGGTGAGGTGCCTCTACAGGTCCCCCTGCAGGGGGCTTGGAACTCGATGATCTTTAAGGTCCCTTCCAGCCCAGTCTATTCTATGGTTTAGTGGTGGACTTGGCAGTGTTGTGTTTGCAGCTGGACTCTTAATCCAACTTAATGCAGATCTTAAGTGTCTTTTCCAAATGAAATGATTCTATGAAGTCATTCAGCCTTATTGCTTGCTTGGTTTTTGTTGGCAAGAGCACATCTGCTGTCACTGAGTTTTCACTCTAAGGCTTTACAAGCAGTTTTTTAGCTGTTTTCTTTCTTTTTTTTTAATCTACATGCAAGTCAGTATTCCATCTAGCTTGATGTCGAGCATCTTCTCTGAGTAGGGATTGTCAGTGCCACTGTGATTGCCTTACAGTGGCTTTAGCAGAAGCTAATGAATGGTGAACAATAGTGCTGGGGAGAGATCAGCTTCTGCAGGTATTAATGGTCCCAGGTCCCCACATGGGCTCGTGTGGCAGTGACAGGCTCCTGCAGTGCTCACTTGTGTGACACAGCAGATGTCACAGACAGGGTAAGGCGTGAGCTCCCTGGATCTGACACAAGATCCCAGAGAGAGGGAGTCTGGTCATCGTGCTCCTTAGAGAGACCTGCATGGGAGCAGGGGTGAGAGTGTGAAGTGGGAACAAATGCAGGTTTCCTACTCAAGTTTGCAAAACTCAACAGATTGGTGTCCAGGAGAGCAGGGTGATGCTCTTTACAACTGCACACGTTCTCTGGGCGGGTCCCAGGAGGAGGCTGTCCTGGAGCAGCAATGAGCACTGCTCACCTCTGGTGTTCCTGGGGCTCGTGTCCTCAACCAGGCTGAGCAAAGGGTGTAAGGCTTACAGAAGCCCAGCCTTCCAGTTCATCAGCCTTTTTCTCTAATCTTGATTGCAGGCTCATATTGAAAGGCAAAAATAAAAAGTGAGATTTCAAACTGTGCATAAATGAGATCCAGTTTGGGAAAGTGTGTACGGTATGTCAGAAGAATGTGGAGAGGTAGCGTGTGCTCTTCTTCATAAAACAAGAGGTGAGTCAGGTTTGCAGCTTCCTCACAACCCCCCCATCCTCCAAAGACTGGCAATCACTGGCTGAGAAGTGGGAAGTGCCTCAGCCCACTCTAGCTAATAGCTGTTCCTGAACTGTAGTAATTCCTAGCTATTAATTTCAACGGGATTCTTTAAAGAAGCTTGGGAAAAAATGCTTACAGCAATAAAGTAGTGTTAAACCAGACCTGGCTACCACAATGAGAAAAGTTCTTTAGTGCTATGTCCAGTTTCAGGGTTTTTGTTAACATCTTCCATAGTTTCCACCAGCCCCCTACCTTTAGTTAAACTGTCCCATGTTAATGAGCACGGTCTTCCTGGGCAGTCTGCTCCTGCAAAATGATTGAACCTGGTGGTACAGTTGCAATTAATGATGAAGGATTGTGCTCCTGGTCTTTAGACAGGTCTGTGATTTGGCCAAGAAGAATAGTCACTCATTTCCCCAAGTGTCTTTCAGCTTAATTTTCTGTTAATGCTTTCCTTGGAACTAGAGAAAAGACTCCTCTAAGTGTGGCAACTCTCGCCCCTCTTTGCCTCCACTGCTGAGTCCACAGTGGTAATAGTACAGGCTGTACATTCTCCTCCATTTATCTCAACCCAATACACAAGTCTCCATGATTAAGAAGCAACTGATTTGCAGTACAGTCTTGCTGGGCCCTGCTCTTTATTTTTTCCTAATGGCTAGATGCTCTGTGAAATGAAGATTGATGGAGACATACAGATAGCCCTAGGAAATCTGGATCACTGCGAGCAGAGGACAAATGATGGGTAAATGAATTACTCTGTGATTTGTGACAGAGCCTGTTCTCACAGCAGTGGTTCTTCTTGATGATGATAAGTTTCTCAGAAGCTGACTGTGGGTTTTAGCCTTTGGGGCTCTTTTTTGTTAAGATAAATGAAGTGTAGTAAAAGTACAAATGTGGCTTTGGTGATTTTTGCAGTAGCACTGTTTGCCACGAGACAACTTTCCACAAGTATAAGGAATATCTATTACAACTAAATATATATATATTTTTTTTCCTTTTCCAAAGTCACCAGCCCTTCATGAGTACTTGTAGTTTGCACACCAGCTTAGAAAAAGCAAAAACAAACAGATGGCTGACAGAAGTCCTGTGAAAAAATACTTCCAGAAGTTAATAGTGTGAAAACAAAGCAAATTTAAGGTGTTGCAGCATGCTTCTGAACTGGATGGGGACTGACATCCCTGCTGATTGTCAAATTCACTGAAATTTGTAGCAGAGAAAATAAGCTCCTCAGGATATTGAGAAAGCCTATAGCAAAGTTTTTACTTCTTGTTCCATCTTTAGAGTCCAGAGACACTTTTCAGCAAATCTGTTTCTTTTCTGTATCGCTCTGGTTTTGGTCTCATCAACTGGAAAATAATTTTCTATAAGGGAATATGAAGTGGGCCATATTCTTAGGTGTGTGCTCCTTTCCCCTGATGGAACAGCAGTATTTGCTGTAGGGGTCTGCTACAGGCCAC
>NW_008588924.1:0-238 GCF_000691845.1 Merops nubicus
CCTCGCCTGCCTCTGCCTAGCATCCCCCCGAGCGCAAGGTAAGCTCCCAGACAAACACACGGCTTTATTGCCCAAATACTTCCTCGCCCCACGCTCCATTTTAACAGAGAAGTGACTTTCACAGAGAGCTCGGGCTGCTCCGGACGCTCCCGCCGCGGATTTTGCACCCCCCCAGCTCCGCTCCGCCGGCGGAACTTCCGCGGGGTTGGGGTGGGGGTCCCGGGCAGGGGCCGCGGGA
>NW_008588924.1:361-28900 GCF_000691845.1 Merops nubicus
TCTGGGGGACCCCTCGGTTAGTCTGGGGGATCCCCCGGGTTGAGGGGGAGGCTGGTCCCGGGGATACCCGGGGGGGGCTGACCCCGGGGAGGGGTAGGATGCTCTGGGGGGCTCTTACCCCGGGGGGGGCTCTTACCCCGAGGGGTCCCCTGCAAACCCCGCGGGCTGGGTGCAGGGGGTTGGGAGCATTGTCGGGGTTCCGACTGCTTCCAGCCGGGAAGGGTTTCCTGGAAAAGCCAAAGAGTGGCGGGAGGAGCAAACTCGACTGGGACTTTGGCTCTGGGTTTGCTAAGAAAAATACAGAGATACACGTTGTCATGTTAAGGCAGGATGCTGAAATCCTGGGGCAGGCAGAGCAAGTTGTGAAGCACCTGGAATTTATGTTAATGGATTAACAGGAGTTAATTAATTCATTAACAGAAGCTTTGCATTTGTGAGGGGTCTTGATTTCTATTTATCAACTTTTGTGTTTGCACCAAATCAGCAGCCCTGGGGATAAAGGCTGCAGGGATCCTCGGGTGGGTGAGGTGTGTCCCCTCTCTGAGCAGAGGGGCCACTGTGGCTGGGCAGGGCTCTCCAGCTGTTGGAGGTGTGCTGGGAAAGAAGATAACTCTGACTCCCTGCATTCAGGGAAGGTGGAGGTGAGATACTCCAAGCATTCACATCTGCCAGAAGTGAAGATCTGAACATTCCTCACAGTAGTTGCCCCTACAACAAGAGAGCAAACTGTGGGTGGCTTAGATCTTGCATTTTGAGAGAGCAGCATGTTAAGTGGGGGTGGGAATCCTGCTTACCTGTGTTTTGGGCTTCCCAAAGAGCCAAGCTGAAGTTCTAAGGTTGTGTTTGCACTGATGAACTAAGTGCTCTGCAGTTTATCTCAGCTGCTTTTCTTCATGCTGCCCATCTTTAGATGTCTAAGCCTGAGCAGCAGCAGTGCTTGCTGACCCTTGCACCCCAGCTGGAGTTAGGGTTTGCCTTGCTACATCTCTCCTGGTCCTCTTTTTGCCATAACAGGTCTATACCTTGCTGTTTGCATCTCCTTTCATTCCATACCCTCTCCTTTCACTCCATGTTTTTCCTGTGGAAGTAGAACACAGCTTTGGCTTTGCCAGAACATGTGCTGCTTTCTTGGTCACAGAGGTGCTGAAAGCTACAGACCCAGCAATTATTATCCAGAAATTATCAAGTTCTGAGTTAGCTGACTTAAAAGTAGCCTTGCTGCTCATTTTTCCTTTCCTTTCTAATTTTTAGTGGTTTCACGTTTGCCTTTCTCAGTTTCCAGTGTTGGTTGCTCACTAATGGACCTCATGGCTAAAAAGGCAAAGTGAAGTACCAGCCTCAGCCAAGCAAAATCAGCTTTGTTAGCCTGGTGGAGGATAATATCTAGCAGGATCAGCTCTAATCTTGCAGATTTAGTCAAATACCTTAAAATCTATTAAAAAAAAAGCTATCTAAGCTTTTTGCAGAGTCAGGGCCTTCCTGTAACTGCAGGGCAGACAAAGTGATGGTGTGGAAAGGTAAGCTCCAAATTAGTGTGTGTGTGGGGAAACTCTTAAATCTCTTTTGGCTATTAGGTGGGAGAACAGTGGAAAAATGCAAATTCTAAAATTGCAGCCCCAAACTCTTCACCTTCAAGTGAAATAACTCCTCTGTCAGATCTCCTTCGTGTTCCTGACTGCAGCTGCTTTGGCTGTCATGGAAATAGGCTCCAGGAGGAGAAATCTTCCTGTCTCTCACTATAAAACTGCTCTCTCCAACACCTCCTGTGATTTTGAGCTCCCTTTCAAACGACCATTGTCTTTCAAACAGCTCCAGCCTTTGTGGCAGATATTTATGGTCTGTGTCTCATCACCTTCTTGGCTGGTGATTGTCCCTATCAGGTCCCCTGCAGACAGCCTGGCATGAGCTGTCACTGCCCACAGGGCTCCACAGCTCCATGCCAAAACACCCCAGCTGAGGACATTCTGCCCACTCTTCAGATCTTGTTGGCATCCTTAACTCTCCTACTCGCCAGGGAGCTGCTGGGCTCTTGCTGGTGTTTTGTGGAGCTTCTCATCTCTTGCTCTCCACGAGGGTTTTTTGGAAAGGTCTCCATCTGGCCACAGAGCATCCTTGAGCTTGTGATTGACAGGTGACAGTTTGGGTGGGTTTTCATCCTGCTGGCAGCACAGAAGCTGCCCTGGTGGCACTTTCCTAGAGACACAGGAGTGACTGCAGCAGGTCAGAGCTGGGTTTATCTGTCACCTCCACTCAGGCTGTCAGCTGCCAACGATGCTGTTGATCATGAAATTCTGTTTGAAAAGGGCTGAATTCAGGTAAAGACTTATTTAGTCCTCCACCAGCCTTGCTCAGACCTCACCCATCCTAATCCTGATGGATTTATCACAAGAGGTTCCTGCTCCTACCATATCTCCCATGGGAATGGTCCAAGGAGTGGAGCTGGGCTGTGTTTTAGCAGCATCCATAGCTGTGGTGCTGCATGGGCATGGTGAGCAGCAAGCTGCATTTGGCAGGATACAGCCAGCACAGGGTGATGGAGCAGCCCACACGTGTGTCTCCAGGGTGGTCTAACAGCCCAGCTTCTGCTGGGGTGGCTGCCAAGCCAAGCACCTGACTTCTGGAGATGTCAACATCTCCAAACAGGGGTTGGTTTGTTTGTTTGGGGTTGGTTTTGTTGATGGGTTTGGGTTTTGTTGATGGTCAACATCTCCAAAAATGGTTTGTTTGGGGGCTGATGGTGTGGGTTTTCTCTTGACTTTTGCTGTGAGAGTTGGAAAGCAAGAGCTGATGTTTCTAGGGTGTTTGCAATTAGGTCTGAAGTACTGCTGGCTACCCCAGCAGGCTCTCCCCAGCCCTGCATCTCACACAGCATCCAGTCCTGCTTAGCATGCCAGGCCCTTCATACTATTCATATTAGAGGGATTTTTTATTTAATCCCTTTTTCTCATGGCTTCTTTTCTGGTATACAAGTTCATAGAATCATAGAATCACTCAGGTTGGAAGAGACCTTCAAGATCATCAAGTCCAACCATCCCCCAGCACTGCCAGGTCCCCACTGCCCCGTGTCCCTCACCCCACATCTCCACAGCTTGGAAACCCCTCCAGGGGTGGGGACTCCACCACTGCCCTGGGCAGCCTGGCACAGCCCTGGACAACCCTTTTGGGAAAGAAATTTTTCTTAATATCCAACCTAAATGTCCCCTGGCACAACTTGAGGCTGTTTCTTCTTGTCCTATTGCTTGCTACATGGGAGGACAGGCCGACCCCCCCCTGGCTCCAGGCTCCTGTCAGGAGCTGTGCAGAGCCAGAAGGTCTCCCCTGAGCCTCCTTTGCTCCAGGCTCAGCACCCCCAGCTCCCTCAGCTGCTCCACACAGGACTTGTTCTGTAGACCCTGTTCTTGTGTTTTACTCCACATCACCTCAGTTTTTGCTGTTCCTGTTGTATGCACGTTGTACTTGCACTTCAAGAACCTGTTCAGATTACTTTCAGGACAAAAGCACATCATCTCCAAAATTTTATAGTAATGAAAGCCTAAATCACATCTGCAGAGGTTTCTCTTAGACCCTGCTGAGTCTCCAGTCTCCAAACCTATGACAAACTAAATTAAAAATCCACAGCTTGTGTAAATCTCTTAGGGGGTTGCAGTAGATTCTTGACAGGTCTGTGCAGTCCAAGAAGACAATCCCTTTTGTTTCTTGAAAACACAGAGCAAAATGCTTTAATTTTATCCCATTTTCATCTTTTTTGATGACAGGATCACACCTAACTGAGAAAAGATATCATGTCTTAGGAGCCTCCTGCTCCAGGATGTTGACCCTTCTCTTTTTAGTGTCACATGAGAGTTTGAGGTTGTTGATATCAAGACTGATGTTGGCATCAGTCCTTCAGAAAGAGATTTGATGAGCTGCATCTTGTAATCAGAAATGCTGACTCTGCTGTTAAATCACTTGGTGTTGTTTCATTAATATTTTTTACACCCCACAGAAATGAGTTTGCTGCTTTGCATGACTTGGAGCAAGGCTGAGAAATACTTGGCTAGATTTGGGGTGGGAGGATCGTCCATTCACAAGGTCAACGTGACGAAACCGTTGATTAGATGAACACATTCTTTTCTTGTCCAAAATATATGATCTAATCAGGCAAGAAGTGAAATTTTTCATGACCTGTTAACAACGTTGGATAACACACAGTGAGGCATAAAATGCTGGATGCAGAATTTGGCAGAAAGGAATCATTATCTGCTTGATTTTGAGATATTTGTGAAGAGGAACTGTGTCAGTCCCTGAAAATTTAGTCTAATAGTATATGTTATATACATTAAGTGAGAAAAACTTCTGATAGTGATTAAAGTTTGCTGTTTTCTTGCTTCTATTTCATGTGTTCTGATTCTGAAAACGGGGGATCAAGCAAGAGAAACCCCACTGAAGAGGTGCTTTAGGGAAACACTTGTGCTTGAGGGCAAAGTGCAGGAGCATTGCAGAAGAAGTCTTCACACTTGAGAAAGAAGGAGCTTGTCTATTTATTTTGTATCATGTATGGTCCTCGTTGATGGGTCTGATCCTCTGTTGGGAGGAACTGTCTCACCTCCCTGGATCTGCTCCTTGGTACAACCTCGTGTTGATGTTCTGTGCCATTTGTTACAATCTCCTTGGCAAGACCAGACAGGCAAGATGTGAAAAGCTCTGCTAGTGACCCAGAAACAATAAAAATAAATGTTCATTACTCCAGCAGCTCATCTCCTGAGGAAAACTGTGGAAGTCAGGAGTTGGGGACCGAGCCAGTGCTTATGGTGACATTTGTTGTAAGGTTGCACCCATAAACCTGAGCAGGATAGGTGGCCTCAAGAACATGAAGTAACTTGAAGTCACTCATGTTTCAAAAATGAGGAAGACAGACTTCAGTGACAGCTTTTGTTAGTGCAGGTGCAGTTGAATGGTCTTTTTTCTAGAGCTGTGTAAAGCAAGGAGCAGGTATTCCCCATACAAACAAAACCACACAATGGATATCAGCTCCCAAGCCCAGCAGCTCCTTTGCAAGGTTTGGGAAAGAACTACAAACCATTTCCCATGCACATTTAGTTCAATTAATCCTGAAATTTGCTTCAGCTGGATTTGCTGTGATTTCAGCCTGATTTCCCAGAGAATGTCTGGATGAATGATTTGTGTGTGTGTGCTGAGCACAACTCCAACTCCCACTCAGTTGGTTTTTTCACTGGTGATTGTGTATGGGAAGGAACATGCCTCATAGAGCTATGCTGAGGATTGCCAGTACTTGGTGAGGGAGGCTGGAAAACCATTGGAGAAAAGGATTGTACTTTGCCTTGTAAAAGACCAAGAGGAAATCATATTTTGGAGGCTAATTTTAAACTTCATTCAGTGGCAAGAGCGTTTCTTGAGGGTGTGGAGGGGAGGAGCTGGAAAGGAACACTGGATCTGGATTTTCATGGGATTTTGTGGACTCATTGCTGAAAAGTGAATATATTCAGTATTTTTTTCTTTGACATTGCAGCTCTGTGCTTTACAAGCATAGGCTATTATTTTTAGGTGTTGCCTCTCTGATGCTGAAGGGTGTGAAGCTGGGTTTGTAATCAGAATGAGAATCTCTGGGACTGAGACCCTTCAGGGAAGGAACAACAGTTTAAGATCATGTGCCCCAGTAGTACCAATGCTGGAAGGATGGTGGGGTGATGCTGAGTTTAGATGGGACACCCTTCATTCTGGCATCCCCAAAACACTTCTAGGAAAGGCACTGTGTAAACCTCTGAATTTTTTACCTGTTATTAGTCTTGCCCCACTTGTTTTCACGAGAGAAAATAACTGGCCCAATTTATATGGTGTGCATCAGGACTTGGCACACAGAAGCACAGAAGAGCTGGGGTTGAGAGGGACCTTAAAGATCACCCAGTTCCACCCCCCTGCCATGGGCAGGGACACCTCCCACTAGCGCAGGTTGCTCAAAGTTCCACCCAACCTGGTCTTGAGCACCTCCAGGGATGGAGCATCCACAGCTTCCCTGGGCAACCTGTGCCAGTGTCTCACCACCCTCAGAGTGAAGAACATCTTCCTAATCTCTAATCTAAATCTCCCCTCTTCCAGTTTGAGCCCACTACCTCTTGTCTGATCACTACAAGCCCTTGTAAAAAGTCCTTCCACAGCTTTCTTGTAAGCCCCTTTCAGATACTAGAAGGCCACAAGAAGGTCTCCTCGGAGCCTCCACTTCTCCAGGCTGACCAACATCACCTCCTTCAGCCTGCCCTTACAGGAGAGGGGCTCCAGCCCTCTGATTGTCTTTGTGGCCCTTCTCTTGACCTTCTCCAACAGGTCCATGTTGAGGTCTTCAGTTGAGGGCTTCAGACACAATGCTACAAGTGTAATCTCATGAGAGCAGAGCAGAGGGTCAGAGTCACCTTCTTCTCCCTGCTGGCCACACTTCTTTTGATGCAGCCCAGGATGCCATTGGCTTTCTGGGTTGCACTTGCACGTTGTTGGCTCATGTTGAAGCCAACTTAAAAGCAAGCTTAGAACAGACTTTGCAGCAAGAGGGCAGAAGTTCTCCTAAGCCTTTATGTCACTTTTCAAAGCTACTCCAGGTTTGAACTTTGCCTTTACAGCTTGCCCTGTGCTGTGAACTCCAAACTGAGCTCTTCCATGGAGGGAAGCTCTTGATACCTCCCCATCACCTGGTGTGTTAAAAAGCCCTCTGGTTCAACGCTTTGCTGCTTTATTTCCCTCATATTTTGAAATGTTCTTCTGTAGGAAAAAAAGAAAACCCAAAACTCTGTCTTAGGACTGTTGCTGAATAATAATTCTTCTTTCAAATCTAACAACATCACAAATGAGACCGGACAGCTGTTTCCCAAATATAGTGTATGTATGTATTCTATACACGTCATAAAGCTTGGTTTTCACTGTTTGAAAAGTTCTGCAGCCTCCCTGCCCCCTCCTGCACTCAATGGCAAATGTTGTTCTCCAAACTCCACTTGTCACATTTTGTTCTGGAGAACAGGGAGGATATTGAGATCTACTGGCTCCTTTCCTTGAGCGCCTTTCAATGTGTATTTTGTAGAACGAGAGCCCAAATCCTTCTCGCATTACTTAAGCTTTAATCACACTCTGCTCTCCCAAGATTGCTTTAATATCATTTGCATCAGCGGGAGGAACTCTGTACGCTGAATATTTCAGCTGCAAGCAGAGGAGACAGATCTCAGGCACCCGGCGAGGAAGGAACTGCCTGTCCTGGAATTCCTACGGGGCAGCTCTGGAGCAGAGCACAGTGTAGCATCCTGCTTGGGGGAAGAGATAGTCAAGGATGAGAACGAACAAAAGCTATTTTTACAGCTTTCTCGAGGACCTGTCAAGGGTGATAGTTGCCTGTTAATTTTCTAGTAAATGGCTTTTTGGCGTGCGTTGCCTCCCGAGGAGCGCGATGCTGCCGAGCGCTCCAGACATCATTTTGTACCTCAGCCATGACATTACTGTAGATGAGAACTGAAAAGTTACATAGATATTACACCAATATATAAACCATGTGTGTTAGAAGGACAAGTTCAGTTTTGAAATATTTGACTTAGCTATGCTTTTCACTTTCAATCCGTGCCAAACATGTGCTTGAATGACTGATGGAGTCATATGGTTCCCTGAATAAAGCACTTTATTGTGCACAGACTTAGAGCCTTCCAACAGTTGTATTACAGAAGCTTGAAGATTAAGATGATCCAACTGCTTAGGGGGTATGTTCCACAAGGAACATTTTATTTTTCTTTCCCCCCCCCCCCATTTTTCCATTTTTTTGCTTTAAAACATGTCATTAGTTTGTTCAGCTGGCCATGCAATGACACCGACCACAGAGGCTGTAGTGGAGAAGAGCAGCAAGTTACCTTCAAATTTAAGCTCTCATTCTTGTGTCTACATTGAAATGTTGAACACATGACTCTTTTTTCCATGGAATTTCTGGGATTTTATGGAGGAGGGGTGGGAGGCTTGCTTCCTGTCACAGATTATTTCATCAGCAGAATTAGGTTGAGGAAGGGAATAACTCAAGCACGACCAAGTGATGACAGGAGATAGTCTTTAGAATTACAAACCCCAAATATTAAAAAGCATGTTTTTGGTGCTCTTTAGTTAAAGGGGCTCAGTGAGTCTCAAACTCCTATTTCTCATTCCAGCAGTCAGTGCCTGTGAAGCTGTTTGGTGTGAAAGATCCAGTGGACACGGTGCAAAGTCATGCACCCATCAGTTCACAGTGGACAGACCTGTCAAGCTGGAGAAGGATCTTTCTCCATCAGAAGCAGAAAGAGCAGAAAATGAAATTCAGAAATGCACGGAGCCATCTTGCTGCTCCCTGTTCTCAGGCTCATCAAAGGCCTTTGCTGACTTCTGATGTTTTAAGGATTTTGTACACGAGCAGTAATTTTGCAGTGGGAAGGAAAAGATGAGATTCCACCCCAAGAAGATCCATGGAATTAGTTGCTTTTCAAAAGTTACTTGTGCTTAAATGCCTGAGGTCTTGGGTTTGGGAATGGGGGGGGGGGAAGGAATGACAAAACAAGTAAAATTTTGTGTTTAGTTAGGTGGCTTGCCTATTTTTTTCTTTTTATAATCATTATTTTCCAGGCAGGCTACGAAAGGACTAATTTTAGTAGATTTTATAGCAAGAATCAATGTACTGCTTAGATGTGCAAAGGTTAGTTGGAAAAATAATTTATGATTTTGAACTAATAAAAACTTTACTGCGGGAGATAAGATTTATATTTTATGCACAGTTAAATCCTGCCCAGACTTTTGTGTTCACATGTAGATGAGGGCAGGGTCTGGCATGTTGTGTGCTGTCTCCTTTGAAGCCCTGGAAGTGCTGTTAGAGGGATCATGGGCAGTAACTTATCAGTGTGGGGGAGTTCCTGATTTCTGTCCTTTCTTTTCAGAGGGTGTCTGTGTTTTCAGCTGTGGGTTACTGTAGAATTTAAGGTGGATGGATGGTTGACTTTAAGGCAAACTATTCTTTATTTCATAGAATCATAGAAGGGCTTGGGTTGGAAGGGACCTTAAAGGTCATCTAGTTCCAACCCCCTTGCCATGGGGACACCTCCCATTGAGCCAGATGGACCCTCTAGAAGTCACCAGGCTTTCTTCCTTTTACCATTATGCACTGAAAATCTATTTTATTTTGCAGTATTTTCATATTTATTATCAGATATTGTTAAAATTTGTATTTTGTTACATTAATGAGTGACAGTTTGTTGTTATTCCTGCCTCAAATGGAATAGATGCCATTCTAGAAGGTGGTTTCAGCAAGATCAGTGCCTGGATAATGTTTAGCTTGAGTAATGTTTTGGCTTTTGCTGGAAGATGGAGTGAAATGGAGGAGTGGAAGCATACATCCCCACTCCTTGGCCAGATATTTGGATGGCTGGCATTTTAATTTTTGGCATGATATAGTCCGAGTCCTAATGTTAACAATTTCCATTTAAAGAAAGTTGAATTTTAATTATTTTTTTTTCCTTGATGCACAAGAGGTGGACGTGACCCTCCTTGCTCAGAAGTTCTACAGTACAATGCTATCTAACTTTATGTATAGCCACTATATTCTTGCCATCATTAAATGAATCAGCACTGGCAAGATAGATACCAAGAGGTATATAAAGCTAAAGGACAATCGTGGGCCCTGTCATCTTTGGTTTTCTAGATTATGCATAATAATTCTTTTAGTTCCCTTCTTGTAATTCAGCCTTTCCTCTCCCCTGCTCACCCTGGCAGCCTTTCCAACCCTCCAGCTCCAGGCTGGGTTAATCTTCTGTGGAAGCAGGTGAGGAGAAATGCCCTCAGAGTTCCAGATGTTCTCCTATTGCCAACTCCCAGGAGGAACTTCAATAGCTGTTACTCACTGGAAACACCTCTTTTGATGCATTGTTCCAGGGCTGTCTTTGCTTCATATGACATTAATATTATACTGGATAGCACGTGTGGGTCTGTCTGGTGTCCTTTGCCTTTGAAGATAGCTGCTCAGAGCAGAAAACTCACTAGTCCCTAAGGGGATGACCCTCCACTCTGTACTACTTTGTTCCAACCTTTTGCTCTAGCCTGTAAGTCATTGGATTCTTTAGTCTCCTAATTTGGAGCTTGGGATTTCTGGAGGACACTTGTAATACTGATATATACTAATAAATGCTAAGACTGATCTTAATACATTTTCTTACTGAACTTTGGTAGAAACCTTCCTTAATTTGGCTGGTTGGCTGTGTGCTTGGTGGGTAGTCTCTATTCCTTACCCACTTTCTCCCTCTTCTTAAATTTCCTCAGTTCACTCCCATCTCAATGGGGAAATGCTTGATCCTCCCCTCTTGGTATGTAAGGCTGGTCATTTTGGATTGAAAAGTTCTATTTTGAGTCTGGAGGTGATAAAAGAATCATTCCAACCAAGACCTGAGAGAAAAGCAACCGAGGTGAGGGATAAAGCTCTTTCCCAGCTGATGGGCATCCCTGCCAGCAGTGGTGACTCTCCTGGGATTCCTGCCCTGCTCATTGGGCCTGGTGGGACACAGCAGGTCCGAGGTCTCCTGGGCTGTAGCAGAAGCCACCTGGCAGCAGAGCCCGTGGGGATGCCCCAGTCCCCTGACACAAATCTAACAGCTAATGGTCCAGTGGGTGCTGGGTGCAGCCGTGGTCGTAGCCCTTCCTCCAGCACCAGAAATGCCCCATCCAAATCATGGATCCCATGGACTGTGAGGAAAATTAGGATGGAAATGGATAAACTCTGCCCTTTTTGGCTTCCATGGCATTGCCAAAGTACCGTTAGCCTTTCAGTTTCTGGAAAGATCACTCTGTTCTATCATTCTTTTCTATCCTAGGATGATTCCAGTGCACTGGTGTTTTTGTTGCAGAGGCAGACAGGCTGTGCCTTACAATTCTGAGCTCATTAGAAATAGGAAAGGCAACACAAGGATAATATAATTGAACTCAGCTTGGCCTTTTTTCAGCCCCCTACTTCTGTTATTCCTCTAACTCAGCAGTGGGGCAGGGCTGGAGATGGGCCAGACATGGGCATTGCTGGGGCTGGGACCATCAGCCCTGGGCTAGGCTTTAGTGGGTGCTGGTTTGTAAGAGCCCTCGGGTGCCTCGGGACCCTGACAGAGTCATGTTCATGTGTCAGGGCCAAGATGTACGGGTGGGAAGGAAGCAGAGCATCAGAGGTTGGCATGTTGTAAATCTATATCTCAGTAGATGGATGGGATTTATAAACCAGCCCAGGTCTGACTCCTCTCTCCTGTGCTGTGCCAGCAAAACCAGCACTAATAGGATGGCAGAAATGTGTAGTTGTGAGGCCATATTTTTCTAGCTCCTTCCACTTCAGCCCATTTCATCCAGACCCAGTATTGAGAGCACTCACCTTTTTGTTTATCATAAGGAGAAATAAATTGCCTTGCCTGACTAAAAGCTTATTAATTTTCAGTAAATGCAAATCTGAAGTGTGTCTGGTCTTCTTCAAGAGGCAGCAGCCATTAAACAAAGATGTCACGTTGCCTGCTTGGAGTTTATTTTGCAGAGGACTGAAATACAAAGCAAAAAGATGAGAACTCTTCTTAACTTCTTTGCCAACAAGTCCTTGTGTGATACTGTGCAAAGAAGAAAAGTTGTAGAAGGACATGGCAGATGAAAAATCCTTAAGCCACACAAAAGTCACTGACAGATAACATCTATTCATCTCCCTATTTGTACAAAGTATCTTTTATATTACTGAGGGGAAAAAAAAAAGGAAGAATAAAGGGTGCTACATCAGCTTGTGGGCTGCTGGTGGATCAAAAGAGTTACCTGCAGTGCAGGCTGAAAATAGAAAACAGATAGACACAACTGTGAAGTTTTTCATGTGAAAAAGTGGGAGACGAGCTTGCGTGGGGAAGAGCTGGACAGAATTTCACTGAAATGGAAAATAAGTAGGTGAGTAAGTAGGTGCATGTGACACATGAGATAGGAAACCTGGGTCTAATAAAAGTTTCTGGTCATACAGATGGCCTGATTTTCTGCCTCTCTCATGACACGTTAGCAAAATTTAAATTCTCTGATTTCAATTATTACACTATTTATATTGCTGTAAAGCCCACAGTCCCCGTGGAGAAGAGGCCTCCTTATTAATGTAACCCAAACAACCCTAATGGTCCCAGCTTCAAAGAAAATGGGGAAAGGAGATGAAGAGTGGCAGAGAGGAAATACCAGCACGTCTCTGTGCATGAAGAACTGCAGCACTGGGAGCTCCTGGGGTGTGATCAGGGTGATGGAAGCCCTTCCTTCGTGCAGATGTCCAGTCTCAGCCCATGGTGCTCCTCTCCTGGTGTCCCCTGGATGCTCTTGGGGAGGGTTGGGCTTACAGCCAGCGATGGGTGACCCAAAATCAACAGAAGCAGACTGGGAGTGTGTTTTGTTCAGCCATTCTGAGCAAAGTATCCTTCACTGGGGTAACTTCTGTGCTGTCCCTGACTTTTTCTGAGATGAGGGTCTTGCATGCTGAAGGCTTTCCAATGTTTCCACCAGCCATCCCACCTTCCTACCTGCCCAGAAATCCACAGGAGTGCTCAGACTCATCTGTTTGTCCCATTTTTTTCCAAAGTTTCCAGGACACTTCAACTTCTATGCCTACTTTTTTTTGATATGACTCTTTTCTTAGTGTTTTTTTTTTTTGTGGTGTTTGTTGTTTTTTTTTCCTCCTGACTTACACTCTTCCTTTACCCATGTCTCATGTCTGTGCCATTGTTTGGTCAGGCTCAGTGGCCCTTTAGGTGCTGTCATCTTTCCCACCTCAGATGGATACGTGTGAGTCAATTTTCATTGGCTATGATCCTTTATTTTCTGCAACATCTTCTTTAAAGCTTTGCAATCAAGCTGCAGAATGCTATTGAAAGAATTCACCTTTTTATCTTACCTCTATTTTATATTTAAAGACCTATGTGGAGTTATTTAAACAGGTTTCTTCCTTTTGTAGTCTTTAAAAAATAGGCATAGTACCTAAATAGAGTGACTTTAAATGAGACAAAAATATATAATTTGATTTACAAAAGGAACTATAACGTGCATCTATCACACTGAGGACAGCTGGGAGCCAAGCAAGTGCAGCACACGAAGCATGTGCCCAAGTGCTCCTCAGAAGGAGGCCCCGTGTCTGGGCTGCAGTGCTTCCTCTGCCTTCTGCAGGAAGCTGTGATTTTTATCACACCCCATCATTTAAATACAAACACTCTGATAAGCAGCAAAATATTTGGCTGAAGGAAAAGCAACTAGACAGAAATTGATCTCGTGTTTTATAAACGCCGCGGCTTCGGCAGAGCTTGCAAACCCTAAAGCTTGTCTGGTTTGTTTCCCCCAAATAAATTATCTTTTCCAATAAAGACGTAAGTGCTGCCTATAAACCTGTCTTGATGTCTGTCTCCAGACTATCAACACTTCTGCCTTTTCAGCGTGCAGAGGAATAAGCATGTGGGTGAGATTAAATCTGCTCGTGGCAACCTCGCTTGGTTATGCACCACGGGCATCACTTGCTCCTGATGGAACAGAAGTAGGAGGGGTAAAATTGGACTTTGTGTTGATGTTGTTTCCTGTTCCAGGGATGGTTTTGTAGCAGTTGCACTGGCTGGACCGTGCCACGTAATGAGTGGCACGTAATAAACACATCTGTGCACAGATGCTGATCCCACCCCCTCCCCTTTTTTTTTTTGGGTAACGGGATGTTTGTGTTTTGCAGCCTTAATAAGGCAACTTGCACGTCTCAGAACACCAGGCAGACTTTGCTGCTTCCTGACACCCAGCTGCAGCTCCGTGGGGTGAGGCTGCCTGGAAGCCATGCAGACGAGGCAGCCGTGGGAGGAATAGGATGCTCACAGGGTTTCTCCTAGAATGGAAGCCTCATGAAACTTTCAGAATGCAAATCCTACAAAATAATAGAAGGGACTGAGTCATTTAATTCATATAGCTGAGACTGTGCTAGTGAGCCAAGAGGAAAATAAAAAAAAATCAGGGCCAGAGCCAAACTTTTCTCATTTCTCTGAGACACGCTTCATAAATTCTTGTTCTGTGCAGGGAGCTTCATGCCTGATAATGAGAATAAAGAGCTGTGAGGTGCTGCCCAGACCCTCCTAGGCAGAGGAGATGGCATCTCATACACCCTCATGGGGGTGGACCCAGTCGTGTGCAGGGTTTGGAGCATCCCTGCTGAGGGCTGCTGCTCTGTCCTCCCAGCTCCCTGTCACTTGGGCTGTGCTGAGAGTGGGCTGAGAACTCCTTCTCTACAGGAACACCCATATAACAGGCAACTTTCCTCTCCCCAGTATACTTTTGTCTTTTTATCTTGGTCTTTTGTGTGTGTTTTAGGAAAAGCATGCTGGAAAATACTGAACTTGTCTTCCTCTCAAGTTGGCTTAACTGTAATGTCTGCATAGATGCTTTTAAGCTTCTCTAACAGTGCCCAAAAGGGGGTTATTCTGCTCAAAGCATAGCTCCTGATCTTTGGGGAGTGTTGGGTGACCAGGGAGGGTTGGTCAGGTTGCTGGGATGGCAGTGCTGAGCACTGGGCTGTGTGGGCAGGTCTGACCCTACAGCTCTCCTCTCACTCCCATCGTTCAGCACTGAGCCATGACTGAGCTCCTAAAATGCTGCCCCATCACCTTCCCTTTGCACATCCTCACACAAAGGCAACGGGGGAAAGGAGGAAGAAAGGTAATGCTGGCCTTTCTCCACCTTAGTGGGGCATGGACACATCTCTAGAGCACCTGTAGTGACTCAGGTCTCATCCTTGAGGGGTCCAAGTGTACCGGAGGGCTCAGGTAGGTCCCTGGAAGCTCCTGTCTTCTTTTAAAGATTTATTCTCAGTACCATTTCCAGCTCTTGTTCTAGGATACCATTTTTTAGGGCTCTGTTTTGACAGGCACAACACCATTAGTATGTGTAGTGAGAGGAAAAGCACTTGACAAATGTTGCATGCAAATAGCTTTTTGACATTGGAGTATGAATTGAAGTCATCTGACTGTGTAGGAGTAGAGCATTATTTCAACAGGAGTTTATGTTCTTCCAGACTGGTTTTTTTTTCCACTAATGAGAATGTGCATCCTTGATGTTAACGTGGCCTCCTTGCATGTCCATATAGGAGCCTGAGGCTGCTACATGAATATTCAGTCTTCTCTTGTGCTCAGCTCTGAGTGGTTAAAATGGAGTACAACTGTCCTCTTCCACGTTTGGTGGAGGAAGATGGTGCATTATTTGGGGGACAGAAAAATATTGAGGATTGAATGTGGTAAATCTGCTGGGTACAATCAACCTGGAGCTTTCAAGACCCCCAGACTGGGTTGGTGCATCTATGCTGTGCTCATGGAGTGTGAGGATCTGCTGACCCCACTGCAGAAATGGAGGGGACATAAGGGAAAATCTGGGGTCACTCTCTGCCTTTAGGGAGCCTGTTACTGCTCATGGAGTGTGAGGACCTGCTGACCCCACTGCAGATATGGGGGGGACATAAGGGAAAATCTGGAGTCACTCTCTGCCTTTAGGGAGCCTGTTGTGCACCAAAGGGTTTGTTCACCCCAGGGAACTGGGCTCCAGTTACACCCCCAGGGCACTGTCCCCCCTCCTGCCACCACTGCTTTGAGTCTGATCCAGGGGGACTGTATCTGGGAAGAGGGATGGGGAGAGGAGGGATTGGGGAGTGGAATGAACAAGGCAAATTTCTTACCTTCATTGCAGACAAACCATCCTGATATAATCTTCCTTTTAAATCCCTGCAGCTTGTTTACTTTCTTCATGGTGACACTGAAAAGACACCCAGCTACTGCATCCCCCCTGCTGTTGTCTTCAATGGAAAAAAAAATACCCAAACTTTAGTATGATTATTAATGTAACACTTTAAATAGTGCTACCAATAACTCTCCATGTTTTTTTATTTAAGTCTTGCATCCCAACTCCTTATCTTTGCATCCTGGTGTCTCTTTCTTTATTCAGCTTTTGCCTTCTGCAGCTCCAGAAGCACATCATCCAATGGACCTGGACACTCCTCTCCCACAGTCCCAGCCCCCTTAGAAATTTGTGTAGGTTTTGACAGTGGCAGCATGACCCTGCAGTGTTTTAATGTTGGATTCTTTTCCTGAATTATTTCCTTTCGAAATCTGCTGCCAGGTTCCTTAAATAACAAGGTTCATGTTGTCAGATGCTGTTCCCAACTAACATGAAGTGCTTCTCCCTGTCCCTAGGTGAGAATGTGGACAGCAAATTGGAGTCCTCCAGACAGCAGATGCCAAAGGACAAGTCAAAAGATTATGAGATAACAATCCCCTTCCTTTTGAATGGAGAAGAGTGGAGACCAGTAAATGGCATTTATTCAAAGGTTAGTCTTCATTTTGCCTATTATTTTATTCTAAGGTGTATAACAGTCAGAAGGCTTTAGGGGAAAGTAAATGCACTTACTTGGTCTTATCAGTTATAAGGGTATTTTTTTTATTATTTCTTTAGGGAATCTGCTGTCTAAAATTGTCCCTTACCCACTTTAAGAAAATGGATTAAGCCTTTTCTTGAAATGAATATATTTTTACAGTAATGTGGCATTCTTATTTCTGATGGCAAAGAATGGAAGCTTAAAGGGAAATAATTGTTTTAAAGAGGTTAATGTGCATGGTTTGAGGTTGTATCACAAAACAGCCCCAAAACTGAGGGAGGGGCAAATACAACCAACACGTTTGTTGGAGTAAATGCAGTCTGACAAGAAGAACTTGAAGGAAAAGTGAAAATAGTGTTACTTTGCTGGCTGCATCCTGAGGAATTAGGTGAAGCCCATCATGGGAGGTGGCCCCAAATGCCACCCCATGTCCCATGAGGGGGAATCAGGATGAGTCTCCTTTCCCACTCTGCTTTCTCTTTGCCTAACAAAGGGTTAATCTGTCACTGGCTCTGACTAAGCAGAGCTTGTTTCCCCCTCTTGACAGGCCCTGATAAGCTCTCCTCCTCTTTTTTTCCCTCTCAGACATTGGGTGATAATATGGGTAGCTGTTTTTAGGAGAAAAAGGCTGTTTTCTGTCTCCTTGGTCTCCTGCTTGAAGGATGAAGAAGGCAGGTTATTGTTGTGTGTCCTCTCTGAAGATGTCATGGCAATCTCTTACCCAACCTTTTTAACTCAGGTCCAGCTTTGTTCCAGTTTGCTTTTTATACTATTCTCTTAATTGTCAGAAGGAGGAGAAAAAGGCAACATTTTAAAATCATTAAAAGAAAAATAAATAAGGAAAAAAACCATGCAAGAAACCTCACACACAAACAATGCAAACAGCCCAATCAGCCCATTAGAAATTACTTTCTTGAGTGCATTTTCAGGGAGAAATCCTGCTCAACTGCTGCCAGCCCTTGCAGGACATGGTTTTGAATCCTGCTGCTGATTGGCAGGAGGAGGTGTGAAAAGAGATTTCAAAACAAGGGGTGTGATTTTCATAAAAAAATCTTGCCTGTATCAAAATTTTGCTTCCTTTTTCTTTTTGCCTTCCTGAAGTAGGAAAGAAATCCTGGTTTTGGCTATCTGCAGTGATGAAAGGGGCATCGTTGTGGGTGTGTAATGGCTTATCTTGGAGAGATAACACAGATGGCTTGGTCCCAAATGTATGTGCAACTCTATTTTTAGATTATTTAATTAGAAGCAGGCATTCTCCATATAGAGTTCTTTTAGCTGCTCACTGTAGCTTTCTGAAAGAGTTACAACAGAGTATCTTTCTTTACGTAAGGATAATGTGATTTATATCATTAATTTGTTTCCCAGAATTGCTTTCAGTTTGAGATGAACATTAGAGAAGATTTGTGGCTTGGTAGAAAGCTCCACGTGCTGTATCAGCACTTTTTTCCTTTGAATCCTCCTTTTCCATGGAAACAGTTATAAATTAAACACACAAAAGTGCAGATCAGGCTGTGGGAAGAGCAGCAGTGTTAAACTGGTAGAGGAGAAGAGTAATGAATAGCTTGTCACATAAATATTGATCAAAAGCACAAAAGTTAAATACTGTTGTATTTCAGGATTAAACAAGACCTATTGTTCCTCCACTCATCTCAAAGCGTTCCTCCAGCTTAATGTTACGTGAAGTAAAAAGAAGTATGAAGAACCCTGTACTTGTCACCAAGGGAATGGTATTGCAAGAGAATATATAGTAAAATAAATAAACTAGTGGTTATAAAAATGCCAAAGTATTAAAGTTATTTGTGGATAGATAATTGCCTGGCAATGATAGTCCCATTCTCCAATCCTTTGATCATAAATACTCATCCCTGAGAAACCACGTTAGGCATTTAGCACAGTGTACTCTTCCCTTCCCATCTGGAAGATAAAACTGGCCTTTTCTTTACCCCAGGAGTGGCTGCAGTAGCTGTTGGAATGTCTCATTCAGAATCTGGCAGGAATTTTTATGAAGCCAACAGCTTTCTTGTTGAGGGCCATGGATGCAGCACACTGTGCAGAGCAGGAACAAAAAAGCTGAGCCTGGTCACACTGACAAATCACACACAGAGACCTGCTCACCAGCAGCAATAAAAATGCATTTACTGAGAAGGAAAAAAAAAAATCAAAAAGTTACTTGGCTATAACCTCATTTTCCTTCAGTAAATTTAGGGTGTACTTTTTCCAGGCCATCTAATGTTTTAGATACTTCCTTCAGAGTGACAGGTCAAATTAACGGTAGGAAACCCCCAATTTTAAAATCAGACATGTAATCAAATTATATTTAAAGAATTTTGGTTTCCCCAACTATAATTGTAGTGTTCTGTTTCTGGAGAGAACCTGTCATTTACTGGGCAGATCAATTTTCTCCCTGCCCTCCCCACCCTAAGTTGAAGTTATGAGCCCAAGACCAGGATCTTATTGTGGCAGTTCTATTTCTGAAATGCTGTTGCTTCTTTCTTATTTAAAACCTTGCATATGCTCATGCAAACACTTTATATTGTGAAAAACACTTAAAAAAATTAAATATGTAGACCTAAGAGAAGTTATTGTGGACATGGACGTGTGGTTTTGCAACTGTATGATGCTGTCCATCGAGTGGTTGTAACATTTCTCCTGGCATCTTTTGCTGAACTGGGAAAATTTAGGTCATTTTCAGCTGGATATTTCAATGGTGCTGGGTTACATTCTTTTGTTAACTGGCTATAATATTCAGCTGCTAATCCCAAACACGCTGCTAAAATTAGTGGCTGCTATTTTGAGTACCCAGTTGTTGCTAGTCAGGACTACTGATGCTGTGTTTGTGGGCATGTGGCAGCAAAATCAGGACCTTGCAGGGCTGTGCAACGTTGCTCTGTGCTTTCAAACACTAGCTGCCCCTATTTGGTGCAGATGAGATTGACTTCACTGAAATTTTCTGTGCATTGTAGAACGTGTTGATAGGTCATTAGATATTGTAGCTCCAGTTCTTCCACTTCTCTTTTTCATTTGTTCATCACTTTGTATTCTCTCTCGAGTTATTTTTTTTTCCCAGTCAGTGTTTGGTTTAAGCCCAAGAGGGTTAGGTTCTATTTTTCTTATTTTTTTTTTACCTAAGGTTTGAACAAAAATTGTTTCCCTTTTGTATTATTCAAGTGCAAGAAAAAGACTCTTTTCCCTCTATGTTTCCAGCTGAATATTTTTCTTCAAACTTGGCTTGAGACTTGAAAATCAAGCCAAGTTTGATGAGAGTTGGGTAAGTGATGTTTTAGCACACAGAACACTTTAGGGAAGATTTTCAGAAGACCATCTGTTTGGCTTCAGCTTTCATCCTCACACCCTGTTAGGGACACACACAGGTTAATGTGTGCCAGATCCCAGCATCACAGGAGCTTCAGGTCAGGTAATATTGGTTGTGTTAGACCAGAGCTTGATGCACGTGTCTTTGGGAGGGACAAGCACCAGGCAGGAAGCCTTTCACATGGGCATGAAGGGTTTCTTGGCTCTGTTTCTCTGCTTAGAAGGTCGTAGCTGTGGGGAAACACTGCCTGGCAGAGATGAAATAGCTGTCATGCTGGGGGGGACCCCAGTGTGACACTGCCCTGAGCTGACAGCCATCCTCCTGGAGTGACACACTCATTAATGAAGTTGGCTTTGTCTCCAGGGTTTAGTCCAGATCTAAAAACGTGTTCAGTTTCTGAGAAATAGAAAGCATTTTGTGCATATATAGCAGGATCAGTTATGCAAGTAAACCTGGGAGTCCTCAGGTTGGGGCATCTGTCACTCAAGTGTGGGGTTTTTCTCTGCTCTTGGGGGTGTGAGATTGAAAATGCCATTGCTGGCAACTGCAAGGACTCAAATATCATCATGAGACTGGCCAAGTGCTTTGGTAGATTTAATCCTTTGAGTAAGCATGTGGACAAGTTAGGTGCAATTCTCATCACTGGCTGATACCTTCTACCTTTTGATGCTTTTGCACATACTTTTGTGATTCTGATCTCCTCATCTGAGTCAGTATTCAACTCCTCCATGCATGGGTCCATGCTCCAGCCAAGGCTACCACTGCCACCTGTAAAGACAAATTTGAATGTAGCTGGAGCTGGGCAGGTATGGGAGGACCTGTAGCCAGGCAGCATGGAGCTGAGTGTGGTTTGGGGGTGCTGGATGGCTTTCCACACACCAGGAGACCTGGATGTGTTGCTGTTGGGGTTAGGGACAAGCAAAGGAAGAGAAAGATGCCTATGGTGAGCCGAGAGGATGGGAAGACCTCCAAGAGGGTTCTCTGATGAAGAATGATGACTTTGAAATCCAGATAAATGAGAAATCTGTTTCCCCTTGGGGGAGGAGAGGAGAGGATAGATTTGGAGAACATCAAAAATGCTTTATCAAGTTTAAGCTTTCAAGGCCACATTCTGAACTAGTGTCAATGAGTTTCTTTCCTTTGACTGGACTGGTATTCAGGTTTTCAAATAAAAATCTTAAAGAACTGCTTCAAGAGAGGAGAAAAGAAGGATGAGAAGACTAAAGAAAGGAAAGATTGCTTCTTTTTCTTGCAGCAACACTTTTTTCCCTTTCTTGGTGTTGTGTTACACTTTGAATATAAACTCTAGCAATGAAATGCAAAGATAAAGATGAAGGCCACCTATAAATATATACATAGACCATATTTCTTCTGGTTTTTAAGTGTACGCTTGTCACAGCTCAAAAGATTCTGCCTGTAAAGTGGCAGAGGATTACCATTTTTTACTGCTTAGCATGCATTGCATCTCATTGAGCTTGCAAGGCAGCAGCTTTTGCATTCCTGGCTGCCTCCTTCGTGAAGTGCTGTGTTATGGATTGTGTTCATAAACAAACATCAGGATCTTGATTATCTCTGTGTCATTCTGGACACTGATTACTTGAATCTCAATGTGAAATTCTCCCCTGGCTGTAAAAGTATCATATGCTCTGACAGTCGATATTTATCTTTATGATTCTCCAGATTTATCAAGTGTATCAGATATTACACTGGTTCTTTTCAGGTTTTTTTTGCATTTTTTTCATGCCTTCACTGTAATGCCCTAATTTAACACCTACTGAAAAAGAGATTTTTGCCATTGGAACAAGAAAAATCATTGGAAGTAACAAGAAATAACCAAGTTTGTTTTAAAAGTCACATGAATAATCCTGGAGAGTCAAGAACACATTTGAAGCTGCCAAGCAAGGATGAGCCTTGCCTGTTTGATCCTATCTTTATACACTTGCATTACTGCATTGCTCTTAAAAACTGGCAGAATAAGCACAGTCTGTTATAGTCCAGTCTATCATCTGGAGTTATGGTGTGCACACCAGCCTCAGTAGTATTTTGAGACCTTACAGCCACCTTCCAGTGCTCAGAGGGTCCTACAGGAAAGATGGCAGGGACTCTACCAGCAAGTGTAGTGATAGGATGAGGGGTAATGGTTTTAAACTGGAAAAGGGGAGATTTAGATTAGATATAAAGAAGAAATTCTTCACTCTGAGGGTGGTGAGACACTGGCACAGGTTGCCCAGGGAAGCTGTGGATGTCCCCTCCCTGGAAGTATTCAAGGACATGTTGGATGGGGCTCTGAACAACCTGTTCTGGTGGGAGGTGTCCCTGCCCATGGCAGGGGGTTGGAACTAGGGCATCTTTAAGGTCCCTTCTGACCCATTGTAGGATTCTATGGGGTTATCAATGCACCCGTTGAGAAGGGCAACGAGGCTGGTGAGAGGTCTGGAGAACATGCCTTGTGGAGACCTGAGGAAACTGTTTTTTTTTTTTACCCTGAGCTGAGGGAACTGGGGTTGTTTAGTCTGGAGAAGAGGAGACCTTATTGCTCTCTACAACTACCTAGAAGGAGATTGTAGTGAGGCTGGTGTGGGTCTCTTCTCCCAAATTCCTGATGATAGGATGAGAGGAAATGTCCTCAAGCTGTGCCAGGGCAGGTTTTGATTGGATATTAGGAAGAATTTCTTCACTGGGAGAGTGGTCAGGCACTGGAAGGGGCTGTCCAGGGGGGTGGTGGAGTCCCCATCCCTGGAGGGGTTCAAAACCGGAGTAGATGAAGCACTTGAGGCTGTGGTCTGGTGGTTAGGGAACTGTTGGAAGGAAGGTTGGACTTGATGATCCTGGAGGTCCTTTCCAACCATAATGATTCTATGATTAGGAAGACCCTAGTTTAAGAAGGTCTCTCTGCTGGTTCACATTTCTCATCTTTGCTGTGCTTGGTGTTCTCCTGTGACTCTGTGCAGGGTTTGATGCATGGAGTACAGCTGAGAGGCCTGCTATGTCAGATAATTAACTTAGTGTTCACTCTTTTCAAGAGCAAAGCCATTCAAATTTATTTCATAACTGGCATAGCTTTCGTGCAAGTGATAATTGTTTATATTCCCTTCAACAGAGCCTCCCGCTGTTCTTCCTCATTTGAAATAATTACCAAAGTTTAGACTTCCAGACAATTGTATTAAGGGGGAATCATACAGTGCTGCTTAAACAAGCCTTTGAAGGCTGAGAGGACAGCTTTCATAGCTCTTTCACATTGTCGTTTGACATATCTGAAGAGAGAGAGGCATAAACAGAATTTATAGTCCTCTCCATGTTTTTTATGACTCATGAGTATCAAATACAAGAGGCAGA
Organism: Merops nubicus; assembly: GCF_000691845.1. Taxonomy (NCBI): domain Eukaryota; kingdom Metazoa; phylum Chordata; class Aves; order Coraciiformes; family Meropidae; genus Merops; species Merops nubicus. The sequence goes on from NW_008588924.1 coordinate 23,413, forward strand.
GCTGTGCATGCTGCTAAGGCTGTGTCATCAGCTGGGAATGTAGCTTGGCACAGGCAGCCTCAGTGGTGTGAGAAACTGCACTAAGCCTCCGTAAACTTCTCTGGGAGATCTGCTCCTTCAGCCCATAATGAGTAACCTGGTAGTCATTAATTTAACAGCCTAGTAAACAATCTGTTGTTTCTTTTGCTTTTTATTGTACCTGTACCCCTGGCTTGTAGGGCCACTGTGAGGGGTAATTAGCTCAAATATGCTTTATTATAGAATAACTCTTCTGCATTTTTTTTTTTTAGATTCAGAAGTAGCATAACATGGAAGTTGTTAGAAAGGGAGTGTCACCTCCAGCTGAGTTTCTGTGACTATCCTAGTAGGGCTGGATTGCTTCCCTGGGTCAAAAAATCAGCTTAAAGCCACCCATCCCACCTTACCTTTGCAAAAGCAGGTCCTCACAAAGGAAAACATGTTCCCTTCTTCTCAGCTAGCCCCATACCTGTGTTGAACCAACCAATCAATCTGATGATTTAATTTATGAGAGTTTTTAGAAACCTCAGTAGGTGTATCGTGATTCCAGGGACTTGCTGGATCTTCCAGCTACAGGCTTGAGAGATTCCTGAAGCTGGGACCACCAATAAAAACTTTTGCATTGATGATTGAGTAGAGGAAATTCTTTTCTCTGTCTGCACTGAATCAGTGCCCTAGTTTCAACCAGATATACTAGGATTCATTTCCTGCCTGAGACGTTTGGGCATACTGGGAAGTGTTAAGCAATTGGGCTGCATCCCAGAAAAGGGTCCACTTCATTTTTAGCTTAAGTGATACAGTGTGTTAAGTTTGTAAAATTCTGTGCTAGAGTTTATGCACGGTCTAAGTAAAGCAGATATTATTGAGATGGCTATTTCAATACACAGAAAATGCAGAGTTTTATGTTCACCATCCAGCAGACACCTCCACCACCCCCCACCTCCCCTTAGCATCTTGGAACCCTCGATGGGGTAAAAGTCCTTTGTGTGAGCTTGCATCAGGCTGAGCTGTTGGGAGGAATTTTGTCATACTTGGCCAGTAGAAAGCTCATCAGTGCTGAAATAGTCTTGGGTGAGCTCTGTCTCCTTGTACCACCCAGGCTCCTTCTGCCAGCAGTTGTATTTGATGGGATGATGCTGCAGAGGAGCTTCGTTGCCCATGACCCACCAGCTATGAGGTAGCGTCTCAGATTGAGGCTTGAGAAATCCATTCCTGTGTTCCTCTGTAAGGTGTTGGGGCTGAAACGATGCTCTTGAACACGAGTCTTCAGACTGGTGTTTAAAAAAATAAACTCCAAACAAAAAGCTCATACTTTCCCATCATAAAACAGAGACAATATTTTGAGCGTAGTGATGCAGTTAATGCGAGCGGCCCTTGAACGGGGTATGAGAATCTAAAATGAAGTTCTTGCAATTATGCAGCATGATGTTGGGTTTGTAAAAGTGCTTGTACTGAGGCATTTTCATATTGAATTAATTTAGCTTATACTTGGCCATTTCGTGTCTCTTGCAACAGATCCTGTGAGCGTAAGGTATGAATTTCAGTGTTGGATCAAAATAACACGTTGCTTTCCAGCTATGAACATGTGATCATCTTTTTTCTTTTTTTTTTATGGGCAAAAGGAGAATCTCCCTTGTTCTTAAGTCTTACTGTGGTTGCCTTGAGTCAAACTGAACACAACACAATTCCTACAGCAGGCTCCCTCCCACCGTATGCTCTTAGTATATGGAGTGTTCAGCTCCTGCAAGGACTTGTCTGAGGGTTTGCAGGTAACCTGCAAGCAGAACCTGGGGCTTTTCCAAGGACAAATCTCTTCCAGGCTGGGGAAGACCATGGAAACTAAGAGCTGCTGGCATATACTGTAATGAAGACCCCTATCTCAGGAAATCATAACAAATTGAGTTGTACTCAATGTATCTTTTAGGGATGAAGAAGTAAATGTAGCTGGCTGATCCACCCAGTCCTATTGTTAACAAGCCTGATGCCATTATGAGTCATAATTCATAATGAATTATGATTCTGTTTCAGTGTGATTTACTCAAACCCCAGTTAATTTACCTCTTCTATAGGAATTTTTCTCATTTCTCCACATTGTAATGAGAAGCCATAGAGGTTATATGCAGTTTAAAGCTTGATAAGAAAAAATAATTAGGATTGACTTAATAAGCCTCTTTTAAATGCAGTAGTAATATCTTGACAATAAAAGGATTTCAAAGTGTTGCTATTTTTTTTTTTAGAAATAAAATGACTGCCAAAAACTCTGCCAAACATTTTTTAAAAGCTTTGTAGATGAGGTGAAGATGATCTGTATCATTTTGATGTCATAGCAGGAAGTTTCTTGAGGAAACTGTGTCCCTTTTGTGCACTGTCTTTCCTCAAGGACGCAGTTTTAAAGTCAAATTGAGCTTTCAAAGCTTAATTAAAGAAAACTATTGCAATTCATGGCATTGTAGATGTGATGGAGTGATGAAGCTTAGTGAGGCTGGAGCTGAAATGCATTGAAATGCTATTTGTTGCACTGCAGTATGCAGAATACCAGAATGCAGTAAGCTCCACTTTGGTCTCCAGCTCTGACTTCGTCTTTGCCTTCTTGTCCTCTGCCTCAGGTCCCAGGATGCTAATATGTTGTTTCCTCTGAAGTTTGAATCACTCTTCAGGAAATGAAGTTCTCTGAGGTCCTGCACTCCTCATTCCTTTGCCCTTACTGTGTCTCCTGCCTTGGGACCAACTTAATTTTGCTTCTGCTGAATGAACTTGTTCCCCCTTCCTCTTTTGGCCATCTCCCTCCACCAGCAGCTACTGGGTGGTTTCTTGGCAGAGTTCATCTCCTTTGCTCCTTCTCTCATCCTTTGAGCTGCTCTTCAGCAGTCCTGCACAAAAATGGTCTTTTTGAGGTGAATCCTGCCAAACACTTCCCAGCCAATCAACACTGTCTGGAGTGTTTTCCTGCCTTCTGAGTTGGCAGCATTTTACATTCTGTGTTTAAAGCAAAGCTTATAGATAATTTTAATATTCAGGAGAATAATATTTGCTACCTGAGGCCACTTAAACGGGTGCAGGAGCAAAGATTTTAGTCAAAGCAGCTGCCTAGCTAGGGGAGGATGAGATCTTCATTGAGATGCCTAATTTTTGCACGCTGGTGGACACCATTTTCCAGCACACTTCATTTGTGTGAGTGCTGGAGATGGCAGGCTCCTTTGGGCAGCACTTTTGGATGAAGTCCTCCACTGGTGTCTCTCTGATGACATTATTTACTTTAGTTTCACCCATTCCATCATCTTTCCCTGGATGTTTTTGCATGAAGTACATCTTGTACTGAAAAAGAAACGCTGCTCAAGGAGGTCTGCTTCAACTCCTGGCAAGTGGCAAGGAGACAAAAGCTCTTCGATGTGTTAATCTAAACAGCCAGAGCATCCCTGCCCCAGAAAGGACCATTTCCTTGGCAGATCCTCAATCCGCCTTTGTCAAAGGAGAGGGGAGTTTCTGGAAATGAATCTGTTGAGGGAAAAGCCAATAAGAGGAATTGTGTCATTTTGTCCTCAAAGCAACTTCTAGCAGGTTGCTGGTTTAACATTGCACCCTCCCTCCTGCCCACGCTGACATGGTCAGGGGGCTTTTCCAGCAGCAGAAGAAAAAGTGGGATCCCTAAATTGAGTATCTCCAAGAGAAATTGCCTTCCTCTCACTTTCAACAGACAGAAACATTGTTTAAACCAGACTTTTCTTGGCATTTGCTGGTATTACTAAGAAAGAGCTGGCAAGGAAACCTGGCAGAAGGAGATGAGTTGGATAAGCTTTAAAGATTTTTTTTTTTTTCTATAAAATGAATATCCAGAAGCTGTGTAAATGTATTTTTTTTTTTTTCAGTTTAAAAAGTGTATAGAAATACACCATATACATATTTTTGACTGAAATAGCATCTAAGATGGCTGTGCCCTCCAAATTCTTTTCCCTCTATTAAAAAGATGGAGGAGGGAGGGAAGGAAAGACAAAACAGAACAACACCTTAGGAAATCCCTAGAATGTTTATTTGGGAACAGACCAGCCTGTTACAGTCATTAGCTTGCAAAGGTATTTGTGTTATAGTCGGAGGGCAAAGTGAATTTTAACCTTTTGTTGCCAAGAGATGTCGTGGTTTTAAGTGAAGTAGTTATTGAGATCTATTCAGGCATGTTAATTACTGGGAATAAACGAGTAATTTATGTAAAAACCAAAACCAACCCCCAAAACCTCACCCTGTAGAGAAAAATTAAAAATCAATTTAAATACTAATAAAAAAATAAGATCTATTTAAATGCCCATGGTTAAACAAAGTATTGTATTTCATACCTTATTGAGTGTCTGTGTGTTACTTCAGCATTTATGGCTGTAAAAGGCTTCAAGTGTGACAAAAAGAGATTGCAGAAGATTGACCTCCTTTTTTCATTGCAAGTTTAGTGCAGAAGTGCTTATTGCTGTGGCAGGATGATCATAAAGGAAAAAGGGGAACAAAACTGGCCTGCTTTAAGCTGGGATCTGTGAGATCCCTCCAGGCCAAAGTGGTTGTTTCTCAGGATTCCCATAGGAGGGACAGAGGGAAGGAAATATCTGCTCTAGGGAGACCAAGCAGCAAGAGCCTGAGAACACTGCAAGTAGCAGGGGGGAAATTTAAGATATGGATACATAAATAGTTGGATTTTTTTTTTTTAAGATGGAAACCTCAATTATTTGCTTTGTCCCATCAAACATCTCTTATTGTCTTACCCTTTTTTAATCTATAGAATAGGAATAAAGTTTCATCCAAGCCATGGGACATCAAGGTCTTGTCAGATGGAAAGTGTTATTTGTATTCAAACTCTTGCTGTGGAATTTTTAGGGAGCAAAGTTTTGCTGTTCTGGGGGAAAGGGGGAGGTGTGGCACGTGGGGATAAATAACACAGGCTGCTAGAACAAGGGAACAAATCTCTGCAAGATTTTAGTTCTTAAAGATTTAAAGAGGAGGAGGATTTGTGATGCTGTCTACAAGGATTTTCTCTGTTAGAATCTTGGAGGCAATTTAGGAGCAGCTAAGAAGAACATTAACTGAGATTTTTATAGTGTTTGATGAGCTATATCAATCAGAGTTTAGCATCATCACCTTTCTTTGAGGGAGGTTGACACTGTGAAAACACTTCATTTGGAGGAACAATATTATTTTAGTCTATTATGTATTTGTCTTTCACGTGTACCTTTTCTTAAAGCTCTCAGGCACACAATTTAATCATCAAGCATCAATTTATTTTTTAAAATTGAATTTATTGTTTTTAACACACTTTCATACATCTTGTATTAACTATTTGATGGTCTTTAAGATCCCATCCAACCCAAACCATTCTATGATTCCAATTTAAAAAGAATTCTCTGTGTATAAAATTGAAATCAACTCTAATTTCAGCCTTCACAGAATTAGTGTTTAGCAATTTCTCCAGATCTGTGTGTTTGCAAGAGGATGG